>NW_021245843.1:0-406 GCF_002162155.2 Triticum dicoccoides | reverse complement strand
TTCAAAGCAACGTCATCAATTTCCAACATGTTCTGACATCTGCTATTTTTCAGTCATTTACCGATTTGTTTAGAGAGCTAAATGACCGTGAAATTGAAAATCACTAGAAAATGAACTCTGAAAATGTTGAAACTTGGCACGGTATTATCATTTTACCCACATAGCATGTGCGAAATAGTAGAGAGGGTCACGGCAAAAACTGGACGCACTTCGTGTACAAACTGGACAATCTCTTTCGGAGTATCAGGGTTTCGGACGAGAACTCATCTGTTACACGGGCACTCCAAGGTTTTTTAAACTTATTGGAAATCCTGACTTCTTTTGCGTCCAGTATGCAGCATTCAAAGCGACATCATTAATTTCCAACACGTTCTGACATCATTTGCTGTTTTTTAGTCATTTACCG
>NW_021245842.1:0-1197 GCF_002162155.2 Triticum dicoccoides | reverse complement strand
TAAATTATGAGTAATAGTCCACGAATTGCGTCAGAATTGGCCAAAATTGTGAGTGTTGACGACAGAGACACAAACGCACCTCGGGGATTGTAAATCGTGGAAATCGCTCTGGGACTCCAAAACGGTGATCAATAGTACACAAAACGGACCAGAAATTGGCCAAAATTGTGAGTGTCATTGACCGACACGTAAACGCACCACGGGGTTCGTAAATCATGAAAATCACGCTTGGACCCAAAAACAGAGTAATAGTCCAAGAAACGGGCCAGAATCGGCCAAAACTGCGAGTGTTGATGACCGACACGTAAATGCACCCTGCGGTTCGTTAACCGTGGAAATCACTCTGGGGCCCCAAAACAGTGAGTAATAGTCCATGAAACAGGCAGAATCAGCCAAAACTGTGAGTGTTGATGACTAACACGTAAGTGCGCCTTGGGGATCAACCACTATGGAAATCCCTTCAGGACTAGAAAACGGTGACCAAAAGTCCACAAAATGCGTTAGAATTGGCCAAAACTGTGAGTGTTCATAACCAACACGTAAGCGCACCCAGGGGTTCGTTAATCGTGGAAATTATTTCGGGGCCCCAAAACAATGAGTAATTGTCCATGAAACGGGCCAGAATTGGCCAAAACTACTAGTATTGATGACCGACATGTAAACGCACCCCGCCGTTCGTTAATCGTTGAAATCACACCGGGGCCCCAAGACAGTGAGTGTTGATGACCGACACCTAAACGCACCTTAGGGTTCAACAACTATGGAAATCGCTTTGGGACCCCTAAATGGTGAGTAATAGCCCACAAATCGCGTCAGAATTGGCCAAAACTGTGAGTGTTGACGACAGACACGCAAACGCACACCGGGGATTGTCAATCGTGGAAATCGCTCTGGGACGCCCAAACGGTGAGTAATAGTGCACGAAACGGACGAGAATTGGCCAAAATTGCGAGTGTTTATGACCGACACGTAAACGCACCCCGGAGTTCGTCAATCGTGGAAATCACTCCGGGACCCCAAAACTAAGTAATAATCCAAGAAATGGGCCATAATCGGCCCAAAGTGCGCTTGTTGATGATCGACACGTAAGCGCACCATGGGGTCAAACAACCGTGGAAATCACTTCGGGGCCCCAAAATGGTGAGTAATAGTCCATGAAACGGGCCAGAATCGGCCAAAACTGTGAGTGTTGATGAC
>NW_021245841.1:0-399 GCF_002162155.2 Triticum dicoccoides | reverse complement strand
TTTTCAAACCTTTGGGAGTTACTTCTACGTTTGCTTATTATGCCATGCTATGCTAGTAGACGTGGATTGGGTGAGTGTATCCATGACAGATGTGAGATTGTTAATTAATGGATTATTTAAGGTGGCAACTTAAACACACGTCTGGGTGGATTGAGGTACCTGGTTTCCAGGATTTGCCTATTTTTCTTCGGACCGCCACCCAGGCTCAAAGGGATCATGAGATTATTCATGCTAGAAACTTCCGTGTGCAGCCACATGCTACTATGGGCTCTAGCATAGTTGACTAAGTCGTGCGAACTCTTATAGTGGTAGACTAGCTGATGTAGGGGTTGTAGGTTGGTACGGTCTACCCGTTAAGTAAGGTGCAAGCGCTTCTGAAAGACTATGTCTCGGTCATCC
>NW_021245840.1:0-1372 GCF_002162155.2 Triticum dicoccoides | reverse complement strand
GATTCGTTAATATATCTTCAAGTCATTTAAAACATGTGATGATCACCAGATGCCTGCTTATATAAATAGATATACCTCGCCGGTCTTTGTTGTTTCAGGATCAACATGTTCTTCGTCATCGTCATAATCGTAGTTCATGACTTCATCAATTTGGTCGTCGCGATCGAATATCATATCACCCTCTCCGGTGTTGTTTAGAAATTCGGGGCCGTCATAATCTTCTTCATTCTGATTATCATCTGGCCCGCATATCATATCGAACATGGTCTGTTCTCCCTCTCTGTCGGTATTGTCTGCCATAGCTTTTGTTTAACTAATCCAAAAGAAATATAAAACAATTTAGTATTCAAATTACATCGTCTCGAATAATAGATATAATCTCGAATACATCGTCTAGAATAATAGATATAATCTTGAATACATCGTCTCGAATTTCATATAATATTGAATAGTACATCACTGGCTATTAGCTAATAATGATCGAATACTACAGAAGAATCTAGGACACTCGTGGTTCCTCCGGCGCGGGCGGTGGACACCCAAAGAGAAGGAACCCTCACAGGATCATAGCTGAAGTGAGATCCCCGAAGAAACTGCCACGTATTGGAGAACCTGCCGCCCTCTAACGCAACCATGTAGCGATGGACGTGCTCGTCCTCCTCCCTGACATGGCGACGTACCACCTCCGGCGGGGCCGGGTCCCTCCGCACCGAAACTGGCCCACGCGAATGCCACCAAACGATATCAGGGTCGACGACGGGACCTGGGGCCGGGTTCCTCATCAAGCGGCGCGCCCCTCTAGGCAGCACCTCCCAGTGCCAGCCCGGCGGAGCCCAGTCCCGGACATGGGTCGGCTGGACGTCGTCGCGGACGGGTCGACGACGAGGATGCGGGCCGGGCATCGTCGAGAACAAATACTAGCTATATGCCCGCAAAAAATAACATTTTTTTAATGATTGGATTTTGATAACTAAAATTTCTAACATTTCTACATAACACTAATTATGCTAATCTAAATAATCTAAATAACACTAAAATTTCTAACATTTCTAACATTTCTATATAACACTAATTTCTAACATTTCTATATAACACTAATTTCTAACTGATTAAACACTAATTATATCCATCTAACATGCATTCATACATATATAATAGTGAAAAAATAATAATCTAAGTAATCTAAACTAATTAAACATACAAAATACGTGTGTGTGTACTAATTAAACACTAATTATCTAAACTAATTAAACATACAAAATAATAATCTAAATAATCTAAACTAATTAAAGACTAATTATCTAAACTAATTAAACATGCTTGTGTGTGTGTACGGGCTCGGGGAGGGCTCACAGCGGGCGAGGGCGACGGC
>NW_021245839.1:0-724 GCF_002162155.2 Triticum dicoccoides | reverse complement strand
GGCTTTAAAAGAAATGCCACAGTCGGGCGTCTGGGAGACGCCACATAAAGGGCTTTAAAAGAGATGCCACAGTCGGGCATCTGGGCGACACCACATAAAGGGCTTTAACAGAAATGATCATAGTGAATATCCCGGAGGTAGAACCATCCTAGAGATATTTGGTAATAATATCACGGGTTAGTCAACAATAATAATAATCATAGATATCACAAGTCACGAGTAGTAATTCCATTTTTCTGGTTAACGGTTTCACCTCCGAAGACCGACACTAAGACCGACACCTGACCCATCCCAGACTGTAATCCTTAACCATGGACACGGCTATTCGAATAGGTTTATCCTCTGCAGAGGGTGTACTCTTTACCCACGAGTAACGGATTTCTCTAGTCCAGCAGGACTAATTCCGTCTACGGTCTTTTTGTTGAAAACACACCTAACTTGCACACACCAGCTTATCTCACACGTGTCTGGAATCACCCACGACACCTGTTAAGCAAACTCTAAGTGGGGAGGCTACAACCTCGCGTAGCATGGGATCAAATTTATATCGCGCGCTCTAAGGGGTGGCCTCCCCTCTCGGTCCCAACCGGAAACACCCATGCCCCCGGACCAGGTGGCCTGCCTACCAGCTACAACCGGTATCTTCCACCATGGCCTCTCTGTACGGTGTGTGCTGGAAAGAGGTTGACAACTTACTGAACCGTACTCTACTTGCTGTAGAGAC
>NW_021245838.1:0-809 GCF_002162155.2 Triticum dicoccoides | reverse complement strand
TTTTTTTTCAAATTTCTGAATTATTTTAACCTCTAATCTCTAATCACCACCCCTCATCACTGCTCAGTTTATCCTCTAATCTCTAATCACCCCTCATCATTCCTAATCATCTAACTTCCCGAACGGTCACCCATCCTCCCACTCCCCCAGCCTGAGCACGCTTAACTTCCGGGTTCTATTCTCCCTCGTTTCCAAGTCTGCACTTGTCGTTTTCCTAACAATAGTAAGATGTCAATCCTATTAACCCTCAGGAATTTTGCGTGAGCATGAAGTGACACATTTCACTGTTTGAGTTTGAAACTATTGTTTTCTTGAATAATTAGTTTGACCATTATTTGACCAATGTTTGACCACCGTTTGACCAGTTTTGACAAAAATTCAAAATAACTGAAATAATTATTTAGTAACACTAATATTCTAGAATAATTAGTTATACCATTGTTTGACCACAGTTTGACCACACAGTTTGAATTTTTTCTGATTTTTTCCACTCTAGATCTTAACAGTTTGACCACACAGTTTAAAAATGTTTAACGGGGTTCCCCTCACTTAAATTTGGATGTAACTTTTCGAGTAGATGATTTTTCATATAAAAAACTTTTTCATCCGAGTTAGTATGCAAAAGTTATGCCCATTTTACTAAATTCTAGAGAGATTTTGCAAATAAAGTCAAAATTCACATTTGCAAATTTTCCCAACAACTAGACCACACATCACATGGGAAACTTATTTTCTTTTATTTTTTTGACATTTTCACCATTTTCTTTTATTTTTTTGAAAACTGAAAAGGCGATCCACAGGGGGGGGGG
>NW_021245837.1:0-490 GCF_002162155.2 Triticum dicoccoides | reverse complement strand
CCCAAAGGGCGGGAAACGAGGACCTTTGGTCCCGGTTGGTGGCTCCAACCGGGACAAAAGGCGGGAATTGGTACCGGTTGGTGGCACCAACCGGTACCAAAGAGGGGCATTGGTACCGGTTGGCACCACCAACCGGTACCAATGGACTCGTCTAATTTTTTATTTTCTGCAACTGTTTTTTAGTGGATTCTATCTGCAGCTGTTTTTGTAGTCCCACCTCGCCAAGCGAGAGGCACTCGCAGCTATTTATAAGCCCTGAGTGCAGAGACGATGAAGAAGAGGCTCAATGCTCACCTGCACGTTGGTTAGCTTCAAGCCTTGAGGAATAGGGTAGACTGCACAGAGCTATGTGCAGTGCAGTTGACACTATTCCGAAAGGCTTGAAGCAAATTAACGAGCATTGCGCCTCTTTTTTATTTTTAATGACTTATTTTTAATAGTTGTGATTAACTTAACTAAAAAATGAGCATAGATGCTTATTTTTAATGAC
>NW_021245836.1:0-1762 GCF_002162155.2 Triticum dicoccoides | reverse complement strand
AAAAAAAACAGCAATTCTGGGCTGGGCCTCCGGTTAATAGGTTAGTCCCAAAAATAATATAAAAGTGGAAAATAAAGCCCAGTATAGTCCAAAACAGTAGATAATATAGCATGGAGCAATCAAAAATTATAGATACGTTGGAGACATATCAGGCATCCCCAAGCTTAATTCCTGCTCGTCCTCGAGTAGGTAAATGATAAAAAGGGAATTTTTGATGCGGAGTGCTACTTGGCATAATTTCAATGCAAATCTTCTTAATTGTGGTATTAATATTCAGATTCGAAAGATTCAAGACAAAAGTTCATATTGATATAAAAAATAATAATACTTCAAGCATACTAACAAAGCAATTATGTCTTCTCAAAATAACATGGCCAAAGAAAGTTATCCCTACAAAATCATATAGTCTGGCTATGCTCTATCTTCACCACACAAAGTATTTAAATCATGCACAACCCCGATGACAAGCCAAGCAATTGTTTCATACTTTAACATTTTCAAAACTTTTTCAATCTTCACACAATACATGAGCGTGAGCCATGGATATAGCACTATATGTGGAATAGAATTAGAATGATGGTTGTGGATAAGACAAAAGGAGGGGAAGATAGTCTCACATCAACTAGGCGTATCAACGGGCTATGGAGATGCCCATCAATAGATATCAATGTGAGTGAGTAGGGATTGCCATGCAACGGATGCACTAGAGCTATTAGTATATGAAAGCTCATCAAAAGAAACTAAGTGGGTGTGCATCCAACTCGCTTGCTCACGAAGACCTAGGGCAATTTTGAGGAAGCCCATAATTGGAATATACAAGCCAAGTTCTATAATGAAAAATTCCCACTAGTATATGAAAGTGACAAAATGAGAGATTCTCTATCATGAAGATCATGGTGCTACTTTGAAGGACAAGTGTGGTAAAAGGATAGTAACATTGTCCCTTCTCTATTTTTCTCTCATTTTTTTATTTGGGCCTTTTTTTATGGCCTCTTGTCTTTTCTTTTTTTCTTTTTTTTTGTTTTTCGTCCGGAGTCTCATCCCGACTTATGGGGGAATCATAGTCTCCATCATTCTTTCCTCACTTGGGACAATGCTCTAAAAATGATGATCATCACACTTTTATTTTTCTTACAACTCAACAATTACAACTTGATACTTAGAACAAATATGACTCTATATGAATGCCTCCGGCGGTGTACCGGGATATGCAATGAATCAAGAGTGACATGTATGAAAAAATTATGAACGGTGGCTTTGCCACAAATGCGATGTCAACTACATGATCATGCTAGCAATATGACAATGATGGAGCGTGTCATAGTGATGTCTACTACACAACCTTCTTCTTGTAGACGTTGTTGGGCCTCCAAGTGCAGAGGTTTGTAGGACAGTAGCAAATTTCCCTCAAGTGGATGACCTAATGTTTATCAATCCATGGGAGGCGTAGGATGAAGATGGTCTCTCTCAAGCAACCCTGTAACCAAATAATGAAACCACCTCAAATTTATTCTTTCCCATCAATCCGTTGGGCTATTCTTATAAGTGTCACAAACAACCCTAGAGTTGGTACTAGAATAACACCTTAAGACACAAATCAACCAAAACCCTAATGTCACCTAGATACTCCAATGCCACCTCAAGTATCCGTGGGTATGATTATACGATATGCATCACACAATCTTAGATTCATCTATTCAATACAACACAAAGAACCTCAAAGAGTGCCCCAAAGTTTCTACCGGAGAATCACGACGAAAAC
>NW_021245835.1:0-1311 GCF_002162155.2 Triticum dicoccoides | reverse complement strand
GTGGAAATCACTTCGGGGCCCCAAAATGGTGAGTAATAGTCCATGAAACGGGCCAGAATCGGCCAAAACTGTGAGTGTTGATGACCGACACGTAAACGGACCTTAGGGTTCAACCACTATGGAATCGCTTCGGGACCCATAAATTATGAGTAATAGTCCACGAATTGCGTCAGAATTGGCCAAAATTGTGAGTGTTGACGACAGAGACACAAACGCACCTCGGGGATTGTAAATCGTGGAAATCGCTCTGGGACTCCAAAACGGTGATCAATAGTACACAAAACGGACCAGAAATTGGCCAAAATTGTGAGTGTCATTGACCGACACGTAAACGCACCACGGGGTTCGTAAATCATGAAAATCACGCTTGGACCCAAAAACAGAGTAATAGTCCAATAAACGGGCCAGAACCGGCCAAAAGTGCGAGTGTTGATGACCGACACGTAAATGCACCCTGCGGTTCGTTAACCGTGGAAATCACTCTGGGGCCCCAAAACAGTGAGTAATAGTCCATGAAACAGGCAGAATCAGCCAAAACTGTGAGTGTTGATGACTAACACGTAAGTGCGCCTTGGGGATCAACCACTATGGAAATCACTTCAGGACTAGAAAACGGTGACTAAAAGTCCACAAAATGCGTTAGAATTGGCCAAAACTGTGAGTGTTCATAACCAACACGTAAGCGCACCCAGGGGTTCGTTAATCGTGGAAATTATTTCGGGGCCCCAAAACAATGAGTATTGATGACCGACATGTATTGATGACCGACATGTAAACGCACCCCGCCGTTCGTTAATCGTTGAAATCACACCGGGGCCCCAAGACAGTGAGTGTTGATGACCGACACCTAAACGCACCTTAGGGTTCAACAACTATGGAAATCGCTTTGGGACCCCTAAATGGTGAGTAATAGCCCACAAATCGCGTCAGAATTGGCCAAAACTGTGAGTGTTGACGACAGACACGCAAACGCACACCGGGGATTGTCAATCGTGGAAATCGCTCTGGGACGCCCAAACGGTGAGTAATAGTGCACGAAACGGACGAGAATTGGCCAAAATTGCGAGTGTTTATGACCGACACGTAAACGCACCCCGGAGTTCGTCAATCGTGGAAATCACTCCGGGACCCCAAAACTAAGTAATAATCCAAGAAATGGGCCATAATCGGCCCAAAGTGCGCTTGTTGATGATCGACACGTAAGCGCACCATGGGGTCAAACAACCGTGGAAATCACTTCGGGGCCCCAAAATGGTGAGTAATAGTCCATGAAACGGGCCAGAATCGGCCAAAACTGTGAGTGTTGATGAC
>NW_021245834.1:0-448 GCF_002162155.2 Triticum dicoccoides | reverse complement strand
ATCTCGTGTTCTAGCCGGCCGGCCGCTTGGATGAGTGACCAAACGATGAAAAAGGTCAGATTATTTTTGCATTAGATTAGTTTGTGTCTTCCAAACCGTAGAAGTGTAATACTAGAACTACAGACATTAACAACTAGCTACTCCGGATGAGTGACCCCCTAGTCCAGCAGAAAAAATCGATCTTCGATACTTCTGCTTAAAAATCACTGAATTAAAAATTTGTGTGATTTTTGTTCCTATTGTGGAACAATGGACATACGTAGACTATCTAGGGGTATGTTTGGATCGATGTTATTATTACGGAACAACGGACATATGTAGATTATCTAGGGATATGTTTGGATTACAGCCCCGAAGTGCCTGAACAACGGGTCGAGGCGGACGTCGTCGCGGTAGCGACGACAGATGCCGAGACGAGCACGTGACACCACTGCCACCCTGTCTTAGC
>NW_021245833.1:0-1749 GCF_002162155.2 Triticum dicoccoides | reverse complement strand
TGCTCAAGGAAATGTAGCCAGCGTTCCCGCGTGAGCATAGCATAGGTCGTGACCCGGCGACGGGGCATGGCTAGTGGAATGTGAAGGCGAACGACAAGGGGAATGTGGCAGCGGCGAATGGGAAGGGAGAGAATGTGGACGGGGTAGGGTTTGAGTGCGGGCGTCTGGCTTAAATAGCTGGACTAGAGCCCTCGGGCAGCGCGTTGGAGCTGCACCATCAAGAATTGGAGTGGACGCCGCCTGGACTGATGGTTTTCAGAGTGTTTCCGCATCGGCCCGAGCTGTCAATCCGACATTTAGGGCTGGTATGAGGAGCCTGTTTGAGTCGGGTTTTTTTTACCAGTTCATCCGTCCATTCGTTTAAGGCCAGTTTGAGACGCCGGGACGTAGATGCTCTAACCTAAATGATGTGAAAGCAAAACAGGTTAGCCCAAAAGGAGAAACTGCGTTCGCATGCAGCTGCTCCTGGTGGAAAAATTAAACGCCAGCCCTTGCCGCTGCCATCCTCGAAACAACACATTTTCCTTCTTCATTGGCCCTAACATATCTAAGGTGCGCAACTATAGTCTGGTAAATATGACTTATTAAAATAAATGCTCAAGGTTGCAGCGTGACAGGAACACCAGAATGAAAGCTAGCCCTAAAGTCTCAAGGGACCACATAACCAAAGACTGTCTATAGCATCTCTATCTATTCCCATAGCATCAAATTGTTTTGCATCGTCTGCGAAACATCTAAATTTGGGGTATACAATAGATAAAGCGGCGCAGATTACGACACCGATGGTTCTGGCTCTTTCCTCGTCCTCCCCTTGTTTACAACCTTTGTAGCCAGCACGGTATTAGGCTCCTTTGTGTACATGATACAGTCGTCGAGAGTGTAGATCCTGAGAGCGAGCACGGATACAGTTGAGGTCTTCATGGCTACTGTGAAGAAGGACCAGTACCACCAATCATTCTTCAGGAACTCGGATTTTATCATATTCTCCAACACACTGGTCGCCAGTACCATCTGGAAGAGGCATAGAATAGATACGATTAATCAGTGGAATGAATAATAACAGCGCTCTCAAGCATTCAGTTTGTATGAAGACGATATTAGAGAGTTCTTCTGCGCAAAAAAAAAGATATTAGAGAGTTCTTAATGGACTAGATAATCAACAGAAAAATACTGTAATAAACACTGCTGTGCTAGATAGATATATATTTTCTGTGGCACGTACGAATGTGAATAAATATAATAGCATGCTTCACAAAAGCACGCCATGAACGCCTTCTCATTTGTTGAGACTTCACAAAAGCTTCCTCAGGCAACGCTGCATCTATATCAAGCAAATTTATCTTTTGCTGATTTTAGGATATGAGAGTTTCTACCTATAACAGACCTACTACTTGTTGGACAATTTTGACCAAAATTTGACCGCTCCTGCCCATCCAGTCCTCGATCACCGCTACCGGAGGCCGCCGAACCCGCACGCCAGGGCGGCTGGGCAGCGGTGGTGGCGGAGGCTGGCGCATAAGCAGATCCAAGACGTGGACGCAGGATTCGTGAAACCCACATTCGCAGGCGTAGCAAATAATGGTGGCCCTCGACAGCTCGGGGAGGGCGCAAGACACACATGGGTTCTTCCCCCATCCCACTACTCCCGGGTGCTGTATTGACGGGGGCACCTCCACCGACGAACCATGTTAGAGAGCGACGGGGGCCACCATTATTTGCGACGGGTGCAATTACGGGCATAGAGATGGG
>NW_021245832.1:0-616 GCF_002162155.2 Triticum dicoccoides | reverse complement strand
AGACCAAAGATGTAATGGTGTATGCTCGAGGGATCAACCACGAATAAGACAACATTACGAGCATCGTTGGTACTGATTTGATTTGACGATAGCCCACACTCAAATCAAAGGATTGATAAGACAATAGGTCCAGCAACTGATCACAGGGACCAATCGATGGAGATATCCTCTTTCTTCAACACACACTACACAAGAATATCCCTTTGGAACGAACTAAGTTAGGCAAGCTTTTATCTTCCAACTCTCCAAGTTGTTGTCTAGCTTAACCAACTAGCTCAGGGATATCTAACACCGATTCTTGGAGAGAAGGTGGTTCACAAGAAACCAACTTGATCACGAGCTCAACATAACGGTCAGGTGACGACCTGGTGATACTTCCGAGAAGATATTCAGAAAATCATGAACCACCGGTATGTTACTAAGCTCGAGAACAATCTCGCTTTTGAGGGCAAGACGATATGATCAAATGAGTGAGGACTTGACAAGATCCTAACTCATCAATCGAAGGGTGCACCAAAATAAGGACTAGGTAGCACGATCAATCTTAGAATGGTGATTCAATAACCAACATACTAAGAATAAGATTATTGTCCATTAACTACCAAGCAACAGAGTT
>NW_021245831.1:0-1705 GCF_002162155.2 Triticum dicoccoides | reverse complement strand
CCTGGTAGTACGAAGATGTATCAAGACATCCGCCAGAGATTCTGGTGGTCTAACATGAAGCAAGACATTGCTCGTTATGTTGCTGAATGTGACGTTTGCCGTCGTATCAAAGCAGAACATCAAAGGCCTGCTGGAACTCTGCAACCTATCTCTATTCCTGAATGGAAATGGGACCATGTTGAAATGGACTTCGTCACTGGATTCCCCAAATCGCAGAAAGGCAATGATGCTATTCTTGTCGTCATTGACCGACTTTCTAAAGTTGCACATTTTCTGGCTGTCAAGGAAACGATCACTGCTAGTCAGCTGGCAAACCTCTACATGACCAGAATTGTCTCGCTTCACGGTATTCCATTGGTTATCAGTTCAGACCGTGGCAGTTTATTCACTTCAAGATTCTGGGCAAGTTTCCAAGAAGCTATGGGCACTCATCTGTCTTTCAGCATTGCTTTTCATCCTCAGTCACAAGGGCAAGTTGAACGTGTCAACCAAGTTCTCGAAGACATGCTTCGAGCTTGTGTTATTTCCTTCGGCAAGAAATGGGAGGAATCTCTTCCGTATGCTGAGTTCTCTTATAATAATAGCTATCAAGCTAGTCTGAAGATGGCCCCCTTCGAAGTGTTATATGGACGAAAGTGCCGAACCCCTCTGAACTGGTCAGAAATGGGGGAACGTCCACTCTTTGGTCCGGATATTATCCAACATGCCGAAGAGAAAGTCCGCATTATTCGTGAGAATCTCAAGACTGCTCAGTCACGCCAGAAGAGTAATTACGACCGTCATCATAAAGACATGGTCTATCAACCTGGCGAAAAGGCCTATCTTCGCGTTACACCAATGAAGGGTGCTCGCCGCTTCGGGATCAAGGGCAAGCTAGCTCCTCGCTATATTGGCCCATTCACTATTCTGGAAAGGCGTGGAAAGGTGGCATATCAACTGGAGCTTCCGTCGAACCTTTCTCAGGTTCACGATGTGTTCCACGTGTCACAACTTCGACGCTGCTTCAAGGACCCAATCCGAGCAGTGGACCATGAAGCGCTCGAATTGCAACAGGACCTCTCCTATAAAGAGCATCCGGTCCGCATTCTCGACCAAGCTGAACGCCGCACACGTCAGAAGGCGATCAAGTTCCTGAAGGTCCAGTGGTCGAATCACTCTGAAGACGAAGCCACCTGGGAACGCGAGGAACGTCTTCGTGATGAATACCCCGCACTGTTTCCTTCTACCTCCTAAATCTCGGGACGAGATTTCTTGTAGTGGAGGAGATTTGTAATGCCCGGGTATTTAAGCTACAGTGAACCTCAGCTAATGATGCCATGTCACCTCGTTTACTGTTGCTAATCTCGCGTCGGTTCGAAACTTTTCAAATTAAAAATTTAACTATTGTCAAACATCAAAAGTTTTCAAACATCATAACAAAAATGTTCGGTCTGTGCCAAAAATGGCATAGGTAATTATAGTGCAGTAAACACATTTTTATAAAATGCCTAAATACTTTTAAATGAATTAAAACAGAAAAGAAATAATAACAGAAAACAGAAAACTAAAACTAAAAGAAGAAAAGGAAAAGAACCCCCGGGCCAGCCGACCCAACAGGCCGGCCCATTCGGCCACCGGCCCAACTGGGCAAGGGCCCAGCCGGCCACTCCCCCCCCCCACCTTATCCACTACACCACCCCCGCCCACTCCACCGACACCCCCACAA
>NW_021245830.1:0-875 GCF_002162155.2 Triticum dicoccoides | reverse complement strand
AACGCAGGCGGTTACAAATCCCATGAGAGGAGGAAAAAAGTGCAGCAGACCCAAATGCAGGCACTGCAAGCAAGGGTAGACGCGATAGAGGAACGAGAAGCAAATCGCAGCAAACGTACTGCCGAAGCCTCCCCCGAAGCAACCCCGCCATCTCAGCGCAGAAGCAGCGTGGCTTCCACCGAGCTGCTTCAGCCAGAGCATGCCTTGACGGCTCCTGCCAGCTATCCCGTGGATGCTATAATGGAGTCTCAAAATTGCCACCTTATGACGTAATGGATAAATTTGAAGGTGAAGGCGGCTGTTGGCTCTGTTTATCCTACTGAACCCGGCGCAACTTTTCACTGCCGGCCGATTCTAGAAGGATATGCTAGGGTGATGGTGGATGAGATAACGGAGGGATTTGAGGACCTCCAGCTTGACCACCCTACCGGTGAAGGGGAGACTCGGCTGGGGTCTTCTCTGAAGACTCCATGCCTATGGCGGAAGGAGCTCATCAACCTTTCGAACTGGACGCCACCGCCTACTCCTCCTCCGGCGAGTCAGGGCACTCCGCCTCCACCGCCTCCTCCTCCGGTGAGTGATGATCAGGGCCCTCGGCCGGCTCCTTCTCCGGCGCGTGGCGGCACTCCGCCTCCTTCTCCGCCTGCGCCGACACGCCCGAGCAGCCAGCCTCCTCCTTCTCCGCCTCGTCAACAAGGGCGGAAGAGACCTGCCGCCGCTCCAGCTGCTCCGGCGCGTCGTAGTCCTTCTCCTCCGCCTCTTAAGCAAGTAAAGAAGACAACCGCTACGTCTGCTCGGTCGGCATCTAGCAGTATAACCAGAGGCGGGAGGACATACAGATTCAGTCCTTCTCTGAAGACTCCAGAGAATTACCA
>NW_021245829.1:0-680 GCF_002162155.2 Triticum dicoccoides | reverse complement strand
TACTTTCTTGCACATGCTATGTGGGTGAAATGATGATACCATGTCAACTTGGAACCTTTTCAGAGTTCATTTCAAATGCTTTTCAATTTCATGGTCTTATAGATCAAAATAATCAGTAAATGCATGAAAATAACAAATGAAGTCAGAAATGGTTGTAAATTGATGATGTGTCTTTGAATGGTGCATTTTGAACACAGAAAAACAAGGGGGTTCAAATAAGTTCAAAAGAAATGAAATCCCTTTGTAACAGACGAGTTTCCGTATGAAACCCTGATACTTCAAAGGAGACTGTCTGTTTTGTACACGAAGTGCATCCAGTTTTTGCCGTAAGCCTCTCTACTTTCTTGCACATGCTATGTGGGTGAAATGATGATACCATGCCAACTTGGAACCTTTTCAGAGTTCATTTCAAATGCTTTTCAATTTCATGGTCTTATAGATCAAAATAATAAGTAAATGCATGAAAATAACAAATGAAGCGAGAAAGGGTTGTAAATTGATGATGTGGCTTTGAATGGTGCATTTTTAAATCGGAAAAACAAGGGGGTTCAAATAAGTTCAAAAGAAATGAAATCCCATTGTAACAGACGAGTTTCCGTATGAAACCCTGATACTTCGAAGGAGACTGTCTGTTTTGTACACGAAGTGCATCCAGTTTTTGCCATAAGCCTCTCTACATT
>NW_021245828.1:0-1094 GCF_002162155.2 Triticum dicoccoides | reverse complement strand
ACATTCTCATTTCCATATATGTCCTAAACCTAAAGTCAAACTCGGCCCCACCGATTAGATCTATCCGGTGCCACCGAGTCCACTTGACATAGCCATAGCCAGAAACCCTAATCAGTTCGGTCTCACTGATAGGGATCTTGGTCTCACCGAGATGGGATTGCAGACCCTCTATTTACTTTCGTAACGTTTAGGTCTAACCGAGATGAGCGATCGGTCCCGCCGAGTTCGTAGTGAAAAACTATAGAGTATGCACATGATTTTCTAAGCAGGAACTTTTCCCAACTTGAGTATTGAAACTTGAAATAGGATTTTGTTCATAAATTGGAAATAAGCAGGAATTAACCAATCATGTTTGTGATTACCACTATGCAAATAATGTAAAAATCTACATGCAGTCTAACACAAGTGCCTGTAAGCAATGGAGCCAAATAAATTCATTTTCCCAGCACCAAGATGCTCGTGCACTAGTAGAAAATAGGACTGTCATCATAGTCCAATATACACATTAGTCCCGGTTGCATCACGAACCGGGACTAAAGGCATTAGTCCCGGCTCAAATGGGACCTTTAGTCCCGGTATGAGACACGAACTGGGAGACCTTTAGTCCTAGTTTGAGACACGAATCGGGACTAAAGGGTGTGATGCCCTTTATTCCCGATTCGTATCTCAAACTGGGACTAAAGGTTCAAACTCTACCCCCACCCCCCGGTGGATCGCCTTTTGTAAAAAACAAAAGAAAATGATAAAAACTTCAAAAATTAAAATCGTCCGAGATGTACTTATGTTACTACATCTACTAGTTAGGAAAAATTAAAAAACTAAAATTTGGACATGTTTTTCAAAAAAGAGTTATGAAAAAGTCAAACGGTCATATCTTTTGCATACGATGTCAAAAAAATGCGTAATATATCAAAAAATCAGCACGAAAATCCGCATTTGATTTTGACAGCCTATGGTCTGTTTGCAAATTTTTAGAATCCTCAAATTTTGAAAGGAAAAAAAAGATATGCTCAATTTTCATTTTTTTTGTTTTTTTGTTAAATCTGGTCAAACTATTGTGAAACTATGGTCAAACTACTTATTCAAGAAATATT
>NW_021245827.1:0-2217 GCF_002162155.2 Triticum dicoccoides | reverse complement strand
TTGGCATAGATCGAGATTAGGATTTGTCACTCCGATTGTAGGAGAGGTATCTCCGGGCCCTCTCGGTAATGCACATCACTATAAGCCTTGCAAGCAATGTGACTAATGAGTTAGGTACGGGATAATTCATTATGGAACGAGTAAAGAGACTTGCCCGTAACGAGATTGAACTAGGTATTGAGATACCGACGATCGAATCTCGGGCAAGTAACATACCGATGACAAAGGGAACAACGTATGTTGTTATCCGGTTTCACCGATAAAGATCTTCGTAGAATATGTAGGAGCCAATATGAGCATCTAGGTTCCGCTATTGGTTATTGACTGGAGAAGTGTCTCGGTCATGTCTACATAGTTCTCGAACCCGTAGGGTACACACACTTAACGTTCGATGACGATCCGTATTATGAGTTTATGTGTTTTATGTATCGAAGGTAGTTCAGAATCCCGGATGTGATCACAGACATGACGAGGAGTCTCAAAATGGTCGAGACATAAAGATTGATATATTGGACGACTATATTCGGACACCAAAAATGTTCCAGAGAAGTTTCGGATAAAACGGGAGTGCCGGAGGGTTACCGGAACCCCCCGGGGAACTAATGGGCCACATGGGCCTTAGTGGAGAGAGAGGGGCGGCTAGGGCAGGCCGCATGCCCCCTCCCCCTTGGGTATGAATTGGACTAGGGAAGGGGGGCGGCGCCCCCCTTTTCCTTCTCCCTCTCTTCCTCTCCTTCCTTCCCCCTCTCTTCCCTTGTTGGAAACCTACTAGGAATAGGATTCCTAGTAGGAATCCCTATTGGGGGCGCGCCCTAGGGGCTGGCCAGCCTCCCCCTTGCTCCTTTATATATGGGGGCAGGGGGCACCCTAAAACACACAAGTTGATAATTGTCTTAGCCGTGTGCGATGCCCCTCCACAGATTTCCACCTCGGTCATATCATTGTAGTGCTTAGGCGAAGCCCTGCGTTGGTAACTTCATCATCACCTTCATCATGCTGTCGTGCCGACGAAACTCTCCCTCGGCCTCAGCTGGATCAAGAGTACGAGGGACGTCACCGAGTTGAACGTGTGCAGATCATGGAGGTGTCGTGCATTCGGTACTTGATCGATTGGATCGCGAAGACGTTTGACTACATCAACCGTGTTACTTAACGCTTCCTCTTTCGGTTTATGAGGGTACGTGGACACACTCTCCCGCTCGTTGCTATGCATCACATAGATAGATCTTGCGTGATCGTAGATTTTTTTTGAAATACTGCGTTCCCCAACAGTGGCATCTGAGCCAGGTCTATGCATAGATGTTATATGCACCACGAGTAGAAACAAAGAGTTGTGGGCGATAATAGTCATACTGCTTACCAGCATGTCATACTTTGATTCGGCGGTATTGTTGGATAAAGCGCCCCGGACCGACATTACGCTTACGCTTACGCGAGACTAGTTCTACCGACGTGCTTTGCACACAGGTGGCTGGCGGGTGTCAGTTTCTCCAACTTTAGTTGAATCGAGTGTGACTATGCCCGGTCCTTGTTGAAGGTTAAAAACAGCACACTTGACGAAAAATCATTGTGATTTTGATGCATAGGTAAGAACTTAACAAAGTAGAGGACGTCAAACTTGTTTTTGCAGGGCATGTTGTGATGTGATATGGTCAAGACATGATGCTAAATTTTATTGTATGAGATAATCATGTTTATTAACAGAGTTATCGGCAACTGGCAGGAGCCATATGGTTGCCGCTTTATTATATGGAATGCAATCGCACTGTAATTGTTTTTGCTTTATCACTAAGCGGTAGCGATAGTCGTAGAAGCAATAGTTGGCGAGACGACAAACGGTGCTATAATGGAGATCAAGGTGTCGCTCCAGTGACGATGGTGATCATGACGGTGCTTTGTAGATGGACATCAAAGGCACAAGATGAGGATGGCCATATCATATCACTTATATTGATTGCATGTGATGTTTATCCTTTATGCATCTTATTTTGCTTAGTTCGACGGTAGCATAATAAGATGATCTCTCAGTAAATTTCAAGGTACAAGTTTCTCTGTGAGTATGCACCATTATGAAAGTTCGTCGTGCCGAGACACCACGTGATGATCGGGTGTGATAAGCTCTACGTTCACATACAACGGGTGCAAGCCAGTTTTGCACACGCAGAATACTCGGGTTAAACTTGACGAGCCTAGCATATGCAGATATGGCCTCGGAAC
>NW_021245826.1:868-1761 GCF_002162155.2 Triticum dicoccoides | reverse complement strand
CATATGTGGTCTAGTTGTTGGGAAAATTTACAAATATAAATTTCGACTTTATTTGCAAAATATCTCTGGAAATTTGTAAAATGGGCATAACTTTTGCATACGAACTCGGATTAAAATGTTTTATATATAGAAATCATCTACTCGAAAAGTTACATCCGAATTTAACTAGGGGAACCCCGTTAAACATTTTCAAAATCCCCAAAAACCTAACACAAAAAAAGTTATGGGGCTTTCAAGATCTAGAGGCAAAAAAATTCAAAAAAAAGGTTTGGGATACTTCGTACGTATGCATGACCGATTTGGGATGATTCCAAGGGAAACAAAACAAACCTTTCTCAAATTCATGGCGGCAACTTACACCTAATGCACGTGAACTTGGAGAAAGTCACTTCTTTCATCCAAGCATAAGCTTCATGAATGGAACACGAAGGCATTGCTTACAAGGTTTTCAACACTAGGTTGATGTTCAACATGAATCATGGGGGAGACAAAAATGTTGCTGATGGGCTCAACAACAACTCATCAGAATTTTCCATATTACTGGACTTCCACCATCATGTGAACACGGTGATAGCAATGGTCAGACCAAAAGATGTAATGGTGTATGCTCGAGGGATCAACCACGAGTAAGACAACATTACGAAAATCGTTGGTTCTGATTTGACTTGACGATAGCCCATACTCAAGTTAAATTCTTGACAAGGCAATAGATCCAACAACTGATCACGAAGACCAATCAATGGAGATAACATCTTTCTTCAACACACACACACGCACAAAAGATATGCCCTAACATCAACTAAGTCAGACAAGCTTTTATCTTCCAACTCTCCAAGTTGTTGTTTAGCTTAACCAACTAGCTCAGGGAGTCCGACACAGATTCATGGAGAAAG
>NW_021245826.1:0-744 GCF_002162155.2 Triticum dicoccoides | reverse complement strand
AAATAAAAAAAATGATAAAAATGTCAAAAAAATAAAAGAAAATAAGTTTGCCATGTCATATGTGGTCTAGTTGTTGGGAAAATTTCCAAATATAAATTTCGACTTTATTTGCAAATATCTCTGGAAATTTGTAAAATGGGCATAACTTTTGCATACGAACTCGGATTAAAAAGTTTTATATATGAAAAATCATCTACTTGAAAAGTTCCATCCGAATTTAACTGGTGGAACCACGTTAAACATTTTCAAAATCCCCAAAAACCTAACACAAAAAAAGTTACGGGGCTTTCAAGATCTAGAGGCAAAAAAATTCAAAAAAAAGGTTTGGGATACTTCGTACGTATGCATGACCGATTTGGGATGATTCCAAGGGAAACAAAACAAACCTTTCTCAAATTCATGGCGGCAACTTACACCTAATGCACGTGAACTTGGAGAAAGTCACTTCTTTCATCCAAGCATAAGCTTCATGAACGGAACACGAAGGCATTGCTTACAAGGTTTTCAACACTAGGTTGATGTTCAACATGAATCATGGGGGAGACAAAAATGTTGCTGATGGGCTCAACAACAACTCATCAGAATTTTCCATATTACTGGACTTCCACCATCATGTGAACACGGTGATAGCAATGGTCAGACCAAAAGATGTAATGGTGTATGCTCGAGGGATCAACCACGAGTAAGACAACATTACGAAAATCGTTGGTTCTGATTTGACTTGACGATAGCCCATACTCAAGT
>NW_021245825.1:0-4261 GCF_002162155.2 Triticum dicoccoides | reverse complement strand
GAATATTCACCCCACACTATTGCTCCCCGGCAACGGCGCCAGAAAAAGGTCTTGATAACCCACAAGTATAGGGGATCGTTTGTAGCCTCATTCGATAAATAAGAGTATCAAACCCAACGAGGAGCTAAAGGTAGAACAAATATTCCCTCAAGTTCTATCGACCACCGATACATCTCTACGCACACTGGACGTTTGTTTTACCTAAGACAAGTGATAAGTGCATTTCATATATATAATTTGCCACTCAAATTTAGCATCTATCATGATATATCCATCCATTCTTGCTATGAGTTGTGATATATTTGAATGAAAATCATATAAAAGATCATTTACTTGTCATTTGTTTCTTTTGCAGAAAAGTGCGCAAGGCACTATAATCGTCAAGATTTCTACTATGTGGCAAACGAGAAGAGAGAAGGGCTTGTGTGTGACGACAAGAAGTAACCAAAGGGGCAAGCTAAAGAGGAGAGGGGATCTACTTGGGAAGGAAGAAGATAGTAGGAGGGCCCATGTGCAAACATCAAAATCTGCCGTGAGGGGATCAAAATCCCTAGGTCACTACACAATTCCCCTCGAGCATGGCATCTTCATCTCCCTCACCCGCCTTATCCACCACCGGCCGCCGCCGCGGCCAGGTCGGCGCGGCGGTGCGCCAACCAACGCTACCCAGCCATCCATCCGTGCCATCCATCACCATCACTCACCAGCACCACCACGCGCCATCCACCACTCCATCTCTCCAACGCCACCCACCAGCGCCGCCACTCGCGCGATCCGCCAGACGAGCGTCTGGCTGCCCGCGCGACTTTCTCCTTCCCTCGCTGCTCCTCTTCTCTTCCCCACGCCCAAAACTGCTGCTGCTTCTTCTCTCCACATCCCTGCTGCTGCACTTCTCGTCCCTGAACCTCCTGCTGCTAATGCGCTTTGCTGAACTCCACGCCCCCTGCTGCATCTTCCTTCTTCTCCTCGACCTCCTGCTGCTGCCTCCTCTTCTCCAAGTCCAGCTGCTGCTCCTTCCTTGCTGCGCCCTACGGCTTCTTCTTTCAACTGCCACTACTACTCCCTTCCCCTCACTGCTACTCTTCTTCCTTACCTCCTCTGTTGCTATATCTCTTCTCCCCTCTCTATATTCTCTGAATTTTCTGTAATAGGAGTAGTAAGAAGCTTTGTAATATTCAGATTATCTAAGTGCATGTAACTTGCTATATGTTTAGTTCGTACTTGTCATCTATTAATTAGTATTCTGCTACTGTATGTGTGAGATCCCTTATGTGTTTGTTCCTTACTGTAGAAATTGATTCAGTTTTCCATGTTTTAGCTCCAGTACATGTACTATATAAATACATGTGTGTTTTGTGATGTAAACCATGTCAACTAGTTCACTGTAACAAATTCATGTTACTACTTGTGATTTTATTTTCTGTTGAGATTGATCTTTGTGAAGTCAGATGTGTGATTGTGTTTGATTTCTAGTTAATATGTTAGCTAGGTACCTGTGATATAAATGCATCTTTCTTCTCTTATATATGTCTGCTACTCATATTTGTGATCATCTGTGGTTTCTTTCTTTTTGTCGATGATGATGTCCTATGTCAGCATTTAGTTTCTAAAATAATATGAAAATACCAAAAAGTAAGTCAGTTCGAATCTTAATCTCTTTGTGCTATTTGCATTTTCTTTGTGATAGATCTTTGGGAACAACCTTGTTAGTTTAGGTTTTATTTTCTGCATTCATCTCTTAAAATTGTGTTACCTAGATTTAGCCGAATATAGTTGCCGTCGCCTAGTCCCTGTGGAGAACACGACACTCGTAGTTTGGGCGTAAAAACCCCACTTTACTTTCAATCGATCATTTTGGCGCCGTTGCCGGGGACTAGCGTCGAGCGTTTGTGTGAGGCTTTAGACTAGGTTTTTCTTGTTTTTCCCTTTTTGCTATATATTTGTGATATATCTCTAGCCACTAACCCCTGTTTTAGTTAGTATCTTTTTGTTTTCTCTTCCTTTTTGCAGGTTGGATTATCCTCTCGGTTATGGCTTACTATTCAGATCATCAGGCTTATGCAAGCAACACTACAAACAGCACGGAAAGTGTTCAAGAACTGATAGGTAAGATTTCCCTTCGATTAGATGATTTAGCTTGGCAGCGAGAGGTAGTTTTTGAGGATAGGCCTAGCTCTTATGATCCTTATTCTAGAGGTCATCCTTATGTTGCTCCTACATGCCATATTTGTGGATTTCAGGGCCATTCACCCGCTGAATGTCGGCGTGGTTACTCTCACCCTCCCGATTGTTATGGCATGAGCTTCGCCCCACAGCCTAGCTCATACCAAAACAATTACACACATGGGTGGCCTGAAAACCAGAATATGTCATATAGGAGCAATAAACCTGAGATCTCATCCTTTGCTTCTAGTAATCATATGCAGGGATTTAGGTATGAAGAGGAGAGCCACAACTATGCTCCACAACAGTCTTATTCAGCTCCTATTCATATACCTCAGCACCAGGAGATGTTGCCGATGGAGTTAAATGGTCCTCCATTTGGTCAACCAACACCTCCAACACAAGTGCCCACACAAGATGAGTTCGATGACATAGACAAGCTCACAGTTTTGAGTCTCGAGTTCACTTGGAGTGCCGAGGATGATCCCATTAGGAAGGTGATACTTGAGGAAATGAAGAAGATTAAGAGTGGAAAGGAGCTAGTGGAAGAAGTAAGGAAGATTGAGAAGAACATCAATGCTGGCAGTACTATCTCTTCCCTCCTTGAGTTGAGTGTGGTCGAGATTCCCCTTGATACATGTGAGGTTCCAACACCGTCACATCCAGTTGAGCAAGATAGCAAGAGTCCAGAGGAAGAAAGACCTCAGATTGAAGAAGATGAACTAGAAGACAAGGAACAAGATGGTCAAGAGCTGCAATTCCCAAGTGATCAAGTTGAAGACTCATCATCTATTACTCCTGAAGAAGTACAAGAAGCTGCTGTAGATGAAGATGAAGAACATGAGATTCATTTGCCTATTGTCATACCAGAGCGTGATGTGTCAGGTTTACTCAATCCTCTTGATGACATGATGCCTTGTGATTCCTTTGCTACCACCTTGCATTACATGATACCATCACTTAAGATTGATTTGAAAACTCATTTGCTTGGATATGATGATATATACCCTGTTAGTGGCATTACTCTCATTTGTGATGATCATAATTACTTTCCTCATGCTAGTCCTATGCTTAATGAAACATAACATTCTTATGCTAGTCTTGAGCTTAATGAAAAATATCATCCTCATGTTAATGTTGACTTTGCTCATTTCTACCATTCTAAACATGTGCTTTATAGCTATGCTTATGTAATTGGGTACTCTATTGATGATTTAGAGGGCATCGACCGTATCACTTGTAGTTGTTTGTGTGAGTCCTATTTCAGGCTTTTGCTACTGCACTGTTTACTACATGCTGACCAGGTTCGAGGTGACATTCCTTGGGATCCTGGTGGAGTCAGAGCTTGGCGATGAGGAGAAGCAAGGGGCACATACGAAGAAGAGTGAAGCTGGAGCATGCATGAGGATAGGGAAGCAGTAGGAGAGGAGTCACAATGCACGAGGAAGCAAGGGAGAAGAGCTGCAGTTGGTGAGGTGATCGAGCGAGTGCTACTTCCTATGAAAACCCGGTGAGCTGTTTCATGACCCATTCCATCATCCATTGATACATGCTGAAATCAAATGTTATCTGGGTTGCTTAAGCCATGTCTTAAATGTTGCCCCACTGAATTTTACTTGACATATGGTGCTTGATGAGAATATGTGAACTGAGTGTTGAATGCCTGGTAAACTAGTGATCTATGCAATGCTTGCTTTGCTGAAATTAGTGAAAGTTATTAGTTTTGAGTGCTCAAATACCTAGTACACTAGAAAACTTGATCATTTTCTGCTTTTACCTTGATACACCTAGATCACCATGTTTAGATGATGAATTTGTGCTAAGTGTGTTCCCATTGAGAGCAATCACCTAACCACTATGGATTAGCATGCTATGTTCCCTGGATCGGTAGCATGTGAACCAGACATGGAGAAGTGATGATTCCTGTTTTTGTGCTTATGCGTTGTTCATTTAAGATAAGTAATAATGAATAAATAAGTCTGACTACCTACAGTAGCATGTCATGTTCCCGGGACGGTGGCATGTGAAATCGGGTTAGCTTGGGCAGTAATTAATAATAAAAAATGTAATTGTCGAACCAGGTGTATACCATGTTCTC
>NW_021245824.1:0-968 GCF_002162155.2 Triticum dicoccoides | reverse complement strand
TTGTTGTTGTTGTTGTTGTTGTTTTTGTTGTTGTTGCCTTGGTTCTGGACAAGCAACTGCATCAAGGCATTCTGATGTTGGATCAACTGAGTGAGCTTTGGTGGGAAGACAAATCCGGGGTCACGTCTCAGAGGCATATGATGGGTTTAGAGGGGTGAGAACAAAACATAGTGAGGTCTAAGGAGACATTCACTACCCATATGCACATGAGACAAACACATTCATTTCACACCACTCAATTCAAACATGGTCATACAAATCGATCTAAGCTACCATTACAAAATGCTCGGACTATTACTATATACATGTGGAAATACTATTGATAATATGGTGGTCGTCTAGAAATTTCGATCGGTGGAAGACTCCATGATATCTGCTCCAGCTTCGTCTTCATAATCATCATCATTATCGGGGTCGGAGTCAGTGTCATCGATTATGATGTAGTCTTCAAGATGGTTGTCCTCCTCAAGTTCGGGATCTCCCATGAATATTCCTAGCTTCTTCTTAAGGTCTTCATTCTTCCCCAGTAGTACTGCAATTTCCTCTTCATATCCAATGGTTCCTGGTCATCACCTTCTTCATGTCTATCATGTTGGTGCACATTTCGTTCTCATGACAACGAATGTGCTGGTTTAACTCCTGGATGTAAGATGCAATGGATTTATCCCTCCAGGTGCAAATCATTTCCCATTTCTCATCTTGGCGTCCACATATCTGGTAGATGGTTGTAACACCCCGGATATGATTTACCTAATATGTAATCCAACTCTTGCCGTTTCCGGCGTTAAGTTATTTTATTTTCTCGGGTTCGGGTTTTTGTCTCCGTGTGTTGTTGTCGTTGTCATGCATCTCATATCATGTCATCATGTGCATTGCTTTTGCATACGTGTTCGTCTCATGCATCCGAGCATTTTCCCAGTTGTCCGTTTTGCATTCCGGCGCTCCGTTCTCCTCCGGTGGTCATTTCT
>NW_021245823.1:0-1270 GCF_002162155.2 Triticum dicoccoides | reverse complement strand
CCCGGTTATGGCAATCCTGCAGATTACCTGCCCGACGATGTACATTATGATATCTTGGAGGTGCAGATACAAAGATACGAGTACGGGAAGCCTCTCGTCAAAGATGAAAGTTCTCTATCAACGATGATGCGAAGATTGCATGATTGGTACATGAAAACCTGCAAAGAGTCTGAGGGGAGGAGTACTTTGTATGTGAGAGTTAAAAAGGAGCATGACCTCCTTGGAATTGAACTGTTGCCTATTCCATTTGAGGAGTTCTATCAGTTTTTCAATCAATTGTCCATCGATAAAGCAACGGTCACCTCCTACTGTTTGTAAGTAGTACTACTTCCGTCATTAAGTCTCTCTATATAACTCAGCCCTTTCATTGCATGTATTTATAATTATCCTCACTATATTATGCAGATTGAAGATCGCCGAATTGAAAAAAAGACAAGTGGGAGATATTGGGTTCATTAACACGTATCTCATAGATGCAACTGAGGTTCAATATCGTGCCCAAGAAACCGAGGCCAACTTGCTACGATCATTGGAAATAAATGAACACAAAGATATAATACTCTTTCCTTACAACTTCAAGTGAGTGTTACTGTCTTGTGGCATATTCAGTTTCCTTATTAGTCCAGGTTATAGTAATGTAATATTGATGAGTTATGCATGTGTGCGCAGGTACCACTATATTCTCCTAGAGATTAAGCTTGAGAAGGGAGTAGTAACTGTCTTAGACTCCAAGCGAAAAGATCCCAAGGAGTATGCGGACATGACTGAAATGCTCGAGAAGTAAGTTAAATCGATCATTATCCACCATATCATCAACTTTGTTCATTTTTTATATCAAGTAATTGTTTTCTTTGTATGGCAGGGCTTGGAGAAAATTCACCAAAAAAGCTCCGGGACTACCGAAGAAGCTGCAATTTAGGCACCCGAAAGTAAGTACTATATAGTAGCATATTCCAGGCATCTCCTAGTGATTCAAGCGCTAGTTTCATCAATACCATTTAGCATGCTTGCTAATTATCAGTTTGATTGACCTCTATTTCTTGTAAAGTGGCTGTGGCAGGAACAAGGGAAAGATTTCTGTGGATACTACATTTGCGAGTCCATCCGCCACACGACCTGTGAGCGGGGCTACTCCGACAAACAATATGAAGTGCGTAAATAACAATATTCACAATTTTATTTTATTACCATCATTTGTGTTGAGTTTCATTCATTCATATATATATATATATATATATATATATATATATATATATATATATATATATGT
>NW_021245822.1:0-676 GCF_002162155.2 Triticum dicoccoides | reverse complement strand
TGGAAGTCATGTTACTTGACCATGATGAACCTACGAACTATGAGGAAGCGATGATGAGTCCAGATTCCGCAAAATGGCTAGAGGCCATGAAATCTGAGATGGGATCCATGTATGAAAACAAAGTATGGACTTTGGTTGACTTGCCCGATGATCGGCAAGCCATTGAGAATAAGTGGATTTTTAAGAAGAAGACTGACGCTGATGGTAATATAACTGTCTATAAAGCTCGACTTGTTGCGAAAGATTTTCGACAAGTTCAAGGGGTTGACTACGATGAGACTTTCTCACCCGTAGCAATGCTTAAGTCTATCCGAATCATGTTAGCTATTGCTGCATTTCATAATTATGAAATTTGGCAAATGGATGTCAAAACTGCATTCTTGAATGGATTTCTGGAAGAAGAGTTGTATATGATGCATCCAGAAGGTTTTGTAGATCCAAAAGGTGCTAACAAAGTATGCAAGCTCCAACGTTCCATTTATGGACTGGTGCAAGCATCTCGGAGTTGGAATAAACGCTTTGATAGTGTGATTAAAGCATATGGTTTTATACAGACTTTTGGAGAAGCCTGTATTTACAAGAAAGTGAGTGGGAGCTCTGTAGCATTTCTGATATTATATGTAGATGACATATTATTAATTGGAAATGATATAGAATTTCTGGATAGCATAAAGGG
>NW_021245821.1:0-1247 GCF_002162155.2 Triticum dicoccoides | reverse complement strand
TGATCTTCCTAGCTTCTAATTCTACTGAGCTATACTGATGATGGTGTGTTTGCTCTCACACATTTATTCAAAGGACCATTATGATGAATGATGTCCAATTCTAGGTTGCTGGTAATGCATTTTCACACCATCCGTATGCTTGTGCTTTCCCCCATTGGGTATTCAATATGATACAGGAGCATTAATCCGTGGATTTCGTTTTGATTTTGACAGGAACTTGCATCCAATCCTGCTATTCCCAACTGGTGTGTTTATAGGTTGCAGTGCTAGTCGTGGTCTCCTCCTGATGGAGCTCTGTATACGCCCTTATTGTTTAGCTAAAAATCCCTTCTCTCCTAAGATCTTGTAAGAATCTTTCTTTTTTTCTTAAGAAGCATGCTATCAATGGACGGCAGATGCTGCAGCACCGAAAAGTTGGTGACCATGCTTGGTGTTTAAGAGCGCATATGAAAAATATTTATCTTTTTTACTTTCAGGGATTGCACAATACATTCATAATTCATTCATGAAGAATGAGATGATTGCTCAGTCTTGCAATTTCTATTATGGTTATAAAATTACGATTTCATTCATCTTCTGACATTACCTACTTTGTAGAGACCTTTGCAATCGATGAGGCAAATTTCGTATTGTTTCATGGAGTTTGTTTATTATCATGTTGTTAGGTTTCTGTGTAATGAAGCATCCCATATTTTTTACTGGCACATATTATATCTAAAAACCACAGCCCATCTGTGTTCTATATACATTGGTGTGGTCTTATGTGCACCAAGAATTCTGTCATTAACATAAGGTATTTTACACCGGCACGGCAAACTGTTGATAAATCTGATGTGTTGCTTGGACTGAGAATTCTTACTTTTGCATAAGTTATTTTACACCGGCGTTGTGAACTCATTGATGATCAGCATTCATCGACTAAGCACACCTCGATGTACATAGTCTATGTATCCACAGGTCTTCAGAACGGAGTATATCCAGTGTTTCTTCTCCGTACCTGTCACATGTCACCGTTGTGTCCTGTGTGAGGATGTCGTCGGCCGCGTATTGGGTGATGGTGCGGTTGACGTGCCGCCGGCTACTCTTTTCTGCTGGAGGAAGCACGTTACGCGAGCATGCAATGGTCATTGGGTAGCACAAGAAGATCGATCCATACATGATGCTATTAATCTGGATAGTTTAACAATCTTTTAAAGAGAACGCAATCCCATAGGAGATTTGTTAGTTAATGATAAACAATTGCTGGA
>NW_021245820.1:0-1537 GCF_002162155.2 Triticum dicoccoides | reverse complement strand
TCGGCCAAATTTCGTCCAAATTTGTACAAAAACTTAAAAACATGCAAGAACTACGCCTAAAATAAACTTAAAACAAACTAAGAAGCCTAGCCGCCGTCATTGCGTCACGCCGCCGTCGTCTACATGTCGAGAAGCCTGTAGAACCGGGTGTAGTCGCCGCCGACATCATCGTCGTCGTGGCGTGCCTCGCCTGCGGCGTCCTTGCTGTAGCCCTGGCCGGGTTCGCTGACACGTGGCGGGGCGCTTGACGGCCCGGCCTCGCCCTCGTCATCGCTGTCGATGACGATAACACTGCCCTCCTCGGCGAGGCGACGGGCCTCGGCGTGTCGGCGGGCCTGGAGCTCATTCCATGCCCGGCGCTGGTGGCGCACCTGCTCGCGGACGTAGTCCTCCTTCGCCCATTTGAGGGAGGACTCGTCGTCGGGGGCCACCATGCTAACGTGCTCCGGCTTCACGGGGAGCAAACCTGGCTCGGGCTTCGGCCGGACCAGGCGCAGGGAGTGCCTCGTCGTTGCCATCGCCGGCGAGGGCTCGTTGATGACGAGGGTGCCGTGTTGGAAATATGCCTTGTTCTTGATAATTGTCTATTGTTCATGCTATAATTGTGTTATCTGGAAATCGTAATACATGTGTGAATACATAGACCACAACATGTCCCTAGTGAGCCTCTAGTTGACTAGCTCATTGATCAATAGATGGTTACGGTTTCCTGACCATGGACATTGGATGTCATTGATAACGGGATCGCATCATTAGGAGAACGATGTGATGGACAAGACCCAATCCTAAGCATAGCACAAGATCGTGTAGTTCGTCTGCTAGAGCTTTTGTAATGTCAAGTATCATTTCCTTAGACCATGAGATTGTGCAACTCCAGGATATCGTAGGAGTGCTTTGGGTGTACCAAACGTCACAACGTAACTAGGTGGCTATAAAGGTGCACTACAGGTATCTCTGAAAGTGTCTGTTGGGTTGGCACGAATCGAGACTGGGATTTATCACTCTGTATGATGGAGAGGTATCTCTGGGCCCACTCGGTAATGCATCATCATAATGAGCTCAATGTGACCAAGTGGTTGGTCACAGGATCATGCATTATGGAACGAGTAAAGTGACTTGCCGATAACGAGATTGAACGAGGTATTGGGATATCGAGGATCGACTCTCGGGCAAGTAACGTACCGATTGACAAAGGGAATTGTATACGGGATTGCTTGAATCCTCGACATCGTGGTTCATTTGATGAGATCGTCGTGGAACATGTGGGAGCCAACATGGGTATCCAGATCCCGCTGTTGGTTATTGGCCGGAGAGCTGCCTCGGTCATGTCTGCGTGATTCCCGAACCTGTAGGGTCTACACACTTAAGGTTCGATGACGCTAGGGTTATAAGAAAGTTTTGTATGTGATTACCGAATGTTGTTAGGAGTCCCGGATGAGATCCCGGACGTCATGAGGAGTTCCGGGATGCTCTGGAGGTGAATATTTATATATGGGAAGTTGTTATACGGTCAACGGAAATATTCGGGGGCATACCG
>NW_021245819.1:0-1161 GCF_002162155.2 Triticum dicoccoides | reverse complement strand
TTTTGTTAAAAACCAAGTCGTTTCTGCAGTTCCAAACTGCCGATAATAAAGCGGATACTCCTACAGGGATGTGCCTCGCTGTTGCTGCATCAATCCTATCTAGCCATGTCCCAAATAACGTGTTGATGGAATTGGGAGGAGTAATATTAAAAGCTATGTGGACCGACCTCCACAAAATTGTTGCCAAAGGGCAGTCAAGAAAGAGGTGTTTGATTGATTCATCACTATCACAAAAACTACATCTTTTAGATCCAGTCTAGTTGTGCTTCGCCAAATTGTCCTTAGTTAGGATGACTTGTTTGTGGACAAACCACATAAACACTTTGATTTTTAAAGGCACTTTGACTTTCCAAACATGTTTCAAACTAGGAATAACGCTAGTGTTGATAATATCCAAATACATGAATTTAACCGAAAACTCACCATTCTTAGCTAGTTTCCAGCGCAACTGATCTGGCTGTTGAGAAAGTTGGACATCCATCAATCTTCTCACAAGATGGAGCCAAGCTTCCCAACGGTTTCCCACTAGCGTCCTCCTGAATTGAATATTAAGAGGATTGGACTATAGTACTGTTGCAACGTAAGCATCTCTCCGCTGAACAATATTATAGAGAGAAGGATATTGGATTGCAAGGGGTGTCTCCCCTAGCCAGGTATCCTCCCAGAATCTTGTGAAAGTACCATTTCCAACTATAAATTTTGTCCTATTAAAGAAGACTGATTTCACTCTTGCCAGTCCCTTCCAAAAAGGCGAATCAGTCGGCCTTACCGTTACCTGGGACAAGGTTTTGGACTGAAGGTACTTATTACGAAGAATCTGGGCCCATGTTGCATCCGTCTCTACAGATAACTTATACAACCACTTGCTGAGAAGACATATGTTCTTCACCTCTAAATTTTCAATGCCTAGACCCCCTTGATCTTTCGGCCTACAAATGATATCCCACTTAGCGAGTTTGTATTTTCTTATTAATTCATCGCTCTGCCAGAAGAAGCGCGATCGATAGAAATCTAGCCTTTTTCGTACACCAACTGGTACTTCGAAAAAGGATAAGAGAAACATCGGCATACTTGTGTGAACCGAATTAATTAGAATCAATCGTCCTCCGTATGACATAAGCTTGCCCTTCCAGCAACTCAGTTTTCTTTCAAATCGATCTT
>NW_021245818.1:0-759 GCF_002162155.2 Triticum dicoccoides | reverse complement strand
GGCCCGTGGTGAAACTGGCCCGTAATGAACAATGTATCACTTTACACCCATTAATGACCTGTGGTGAAACTGGCCCGTAATGAACAGTGTATCACTTTATACCCATTAACGGCCTGTTATTCCGTTGGGCCGTTTCTAGCCCATGTTATCTTTCGGCCTTCTCAGAGCCCATTTATTCTTGGGCTCATTTCCAGCATTCATTTACTTACGGCCCGTTACTATCATTTTCTGCTTGTGGGCCAAATTCAGCCCGTGGTTACAGTCGGCCCGTTTGTGGTCCGTTAATATGTTGGGCCGTTTTCATAGCGTCATCAAATACGACCTATTAACGATGGCCCGTTACGGTCAGCCCATGAATGGACGATTCCAACTCTAGCCCGTTTACGGCCATAATGCGGCCTGTTATTGGCCCATGTTTGGCCAATCGATCATACGGCCCGTATAAGGCCCATTGATGATACGCCCGTAGAAGGCCCATTGTTTCTATGGCCCGTAGAAGGCCTACTGTTTCTACGGCCCGTAGAAGGCCCACTATTTCTACGGCCCATATGAGGCCTAGTGTCACTACAGTAAATATTAGCCCATGGTTATTGTGGCCTAGTTTTAAAAAATAGGTTATTGCAGCCACTAGTTAACCGCGGAAAAATAACTGCAATGACTAGAAGCAAACAAATAAACAAGACAACAAGGAAATAAATAAGCAAGCAACTAACGCTAGGCTATCACGGCTATTACACATATTACATCCACTGGGCATCA
>NW_021245817.1:0-392 GCF_002162155.2 Triticum dicoccoides | reverse complement strand
CTGAGGTCTCGTCATAGCCTGCATTTTTTGCTTTGCTTCCTCCGTCCGTCCACTCCACGCCACGGCCGGCCGCTCGCTCACGATCCCTTCCGCCGGATGGCGATGGAGGCCGCCGGGATCGGGTGGCTAGCGCAAGAGATCCTTTCACACCCCCTCATTGGCAAGCCCTGGGTCCGCGAGGCCGGGCTTGCGGAGGAAATCGAGGGGCTCACGTCTGCAATCAAGGGAGTCCGCGTGGTGGTCTCTGCTGTTGACGGCAGGGAGGTCGGCAACGCGCTATTTAGAACTATGCATTGATCATCCTAACCGAGCTGCAGATTTCAGACTTTTGCACATATCTCGATCCATCACAGTGCATTCTGGACGGCCCTGATATAGGGTACCAGGTAGCT
>NW_021245816.1:0-1132 GCF_002162155.2 Triticum dicoccoides | reverse complement strand
TCTAATTTTCATATTTTACAATTCGACTAGCTTATCCCATGCCATGTAAGACGCTATGTCTTGGAGAGGATGGGTTTTGAAGACCATGAAAATTTCGAAACAAAGAAAATACACCTAAGGACCCATCATGATATGGATTTTGAAGTAAATCTGTGCAATGCTCAGAGCGTAACCCATTTTGGTTGCCAAAATTGGGAAGCACTTTGCAAAATGTATGGTTTTTATGAGGGTATGATTGTCACCATGGATCTTGGTGATCCTGACAGCGAGGAAGACAATATGGACATTTGGGTCCTTGTTGATACGCTTCCGATTGTACCGCTATGTGAGTTTCTCAAACATAGTTATTAACTAATTTATATTGTTTATTTCAAAATAGTTGATAGCTTATTTCCATTGACAGCTTATTTTGATTCTTCAAAGACTGTGCGGAAGATGGTAGATAAAACCCACTACACCGAATGCACCCAATTAACGTATAAGGAGAAAAATCATCTGATCGCATTTTGTACTCTTCTTGAGAATTACAATGACTATTATCGAACTCCTCCAAATTATGGTGAATACGTGCCACTAGTGCATGTGTTGAACAACGATAACTTCTCTGGAGATACCCTGGTAAGATTTTTTACTGTTACAACATCCGTGCATCTTTTGCATACTTCTAAAACTAGTACATCATTGCTAACTACGAAGTTATTATTATGTTTTTCAACAGAAACTCCCGATGGATTGTGTGCCTCATCTGATGTCTCTGCATGGTCGCCTCTCAGTTCTGAACATACTGCCAGGTAAATCTACGGAGCTCACCTGTGCATATCGGATTTCTAAAACCCGTGAACACATGATCATCAGAGAATGGAAGAAATGTATGGAGATTCGCAAGGAGGTTCTTGGAAGTAATATTCAGCGAAAGGCAAGAATTGGAGACATGCTAATCTCCATTCTCCATAATGGAGAGTCAGGGGCTATCTTGTTTTTTGTTATTTAGCTTAGAAAATGTAGTAGGTCTTAATCGAATGTAATAGGTCCTATGAGGTACAATATGTTTATTATGTGGTAATGTGTTAGAGTTGATAATGATGATCTTGAGGAGGTGTTATGTGATGTCAATGATGAAAACGATGATATT
>NW_021245815.1:0-389 GCF_002162155.2 Triticum dicoccoides | reverse complement strand
CCAGAGGAGGATCCAGAGAAGCCAGCTATAGAGCCATTGGTCAAGGCTCATGCTCTTAAGAAGATGTCAGATCTGTTCAGGAGGTGGAAAAATGAGTTGAAAACAACGTTCGTCGACAAAGAAAAGATTCCAAAATTCACCGGCCGATTTGAGAAGATAAGAGATCACTGGGACGCATTTGTAGCCCATAAGACATTGGAGAAGAGCAAGAAGATGTCAGTGACAAACAAGAAAAATGCTGCAAAGAAGGAGCTTCACCATCGCACGGGGTCAGGTGGCTACCTCAAAGCCCGGCCGTTGTGGGACAAGACTGAGAATGACCTGCTTGATAAAGGGGTCGAACCAGAGACATTGCACTGGCCAGACCATTCAAGGACTTGGTTCTTCCG
>NW_021245814.1:0-1906 GCF_002162155.2 Triticum dicoccoides | reverse complement strand
TTTTTTTTCAGATGCCGCAGCAAAGAAAATGCTCTCAGCCTTGGACGATCCATTCAGTCGATTCTTGAAACCATTACCTTTTCTGAAGCAAGACTAGCTAGCACCCAAGGTGCCCTGGCAGGTGTAGGTTTATCCATTGGCTACCCGTTGGAGCATCACTTGCGGTGCTCTTTGTAATGTCACTTGGTGGGTTTTGTAGAAGTGACTGTCTAGAGACGTTTTATCTTGATAATTGACAACATAAGAGTGCAAAATATTTGACAGCAGATCGCTTATGGTAAGACCTAGCTATTATCAATAATTATAGTCCATTAAATGCGGTCTTAGTGAAAGGGTGTTCCTTTATCATGGTTGAAGGTTGCATGACTTCTGCTAGGTGTTTTGATACTTTTCGGTCTCTACTTGAATGTTGCGTACCTAATTTTTTAGTGGCCAACAATCTTGCATGGTTGGCTGCTGCTGGCTTGTATGTGTGGAAGGCAGTTGTTCACGGCAGACCAGTGAGCGGCGGCGGGTGGGCGCCACCACATGGTGGTTGGAAAGTAGGCTTCGTGGCGTTCAGCCTCGGCCACCATCATACCACGATCTCGGCCCACCCGGAAAGTCGGATGAAGAGGTGGTGGATGGTGAGGACCAATCATTATAGCTGCTGCTCCATTACTTCCGCTCCTCGAAAAGCTCCCTGAGCCCGACCAACAATGGGATCTTCCTCTGAGGTTCACGCTACTCCTTGTCCAGACTGATCCCGGAGAGGAGAACAAGCCTCCAAGCACGTGCTCGTAAACTCCATGCCGACCGCTCCAAGCGCCCCTGCTTCGTGTCTTCGAGGCAGGCGCTAAGATAGCCTTTGCAGCGAGCTGTGGTGTGTGGACTCTGCGGCGAGATAGGATTCATAATCCTTTTCCGTGGTGAGATAACCCTGCCACCACTCATATACCATTGCATATAAGTGAATCTGTTTTATAGAAATCAATCTTGCACATTGGTTAGCTCCGTAATTTCTTTTATTCCGTAGCAGACTGAGTTGCTCACAGCCTATTTGCTGGAACGCCAATGAGGAGTCATTTTTCCATCTCCACAAATATTCTTGGTCTCTTCAAATTAATTGCTTCTTAATCCAACTACCATTTGCAAGATTAGTTCGTTTAAATAATATTTATTTTTGTACCAGTGTTGATCAAGTAGGTTATTATTGTGAGGAATCAGCAGTAGGATGCACATGTATTTGTTTCTTGCCACTGGTTGCAAAAGCCTAAAAAATGATATGTTTTATTCACCTCTTAACAGTAATACGAGTATTTTGTTTATTTCCTACTCCCTTTTAGTGATTACTGATTAGTCACTCTTAAAGGTGAATGCATGTGTATAATAGGTGTGTCATCTGTCATGGCTGCATTTTGCGGCCCCTGACTACGGGAAAGTAATCTCCTTTGGATGATTTGTATTTTTTTCCTGGAATTTGTACTTAGATAGCACCTTCAAGGAAGGAAGGAAGGAAGGAGATTGAGGTCGGCACCTCCTGAAGGCATGCATGCTCTCCACCGAGAGAGGGAAGGGCATCTTTTTCTTGGGTTGCAGTTTTCACCTTGTTGTTGGGTGAGGTGAATCATGATTTCTCTCCTCCCGCTTCATTTTTTAGAGATATTGAACTATATTTTCTGTTTTGTGCTCATGAATTGCATACTTGGAGGTTTATTCGATTTAGAGATATCACACACACACACCCACCCACACACACGCACGCGCACGCACACGCACGCACGCACGCACGCGCACACACGCACCCACACGCGCGCGTATGCGCGTGCACACACTTACACACACACACACACTTACACACTTATGATCTATAAGAGAAGCTGCGATTTTGGCAATAGATGCGCGACAAAGTAGTGGTTAGTGTTGG
>NW_021245813.1:0-585 GCF_002162155.2 Triticum dicoccoides | reverse complement strand
GGGAGAAGAAGAGAGGAGGGCGCTTCAAATTCACGTGAGAGAAAAAAGAACATGTAGAAAGGTGGAAGAAGGAGATCAGGTTTGAGAATTGGAATTGGACAATCTGGTTGTAGATGCTCTAAGGGCATCTCCAATGGCAACTTGTCCGCGGACACGCATGCGAAAGGACGACATTCAATGCTAGTTGCATATATTTTGATAATAGTTCGAACCAACCGGGCGAAATTCGATCAAACACAATTGAATTTCATATAAACACGATGAATTTCATTTAAACATGACTAATTTCATTACATTTACATCAATTAAGAGGAGCTCGTCTGGCTAGGTGTAATTACATAATCTAAATGGTCGTCGGTGCCTGTTTCCTCTGTCCGGCCATGAACCAAGGGAACTGAAGCTTCGTCTTTTCCAGCTCTGCCTCCGTAACCTCTGCCTCCGGAGACACGGGAAGCAAAGCTATCCGCCTCCCCATCGTTGCCAAGCGGCTAATCGGCCGACGTTGTTCAGCCCACCGAGTTTGGCTTCAACGAGAGGGGAAGAGCGGTGGCCTTCTTGGGACCCGAGCGGCGGTGACCTACCGTG
>NW_021245812.1:0-989 GCF_002162155.2 Triticum dicoccoides | reverse complement strand
ACAGGGTTCCCGAGACACCAAACGGGCGCCCGGTACACCGTGCCACGTGCCTACCGCATCACAGCCCACCCCTACGGTCAGCGCTGTCCACGGCCTCCAGCATACTACAAACACCAGAAACTACTTGCAACTCCTGGACAGAGGACAAGGGTGATCAAGAAGCCGAGAGGGTCCATTGGTTTCGGGCCCAATGCGTGGTAGTAGCTGAATCATGGATCACAAACACAGAACTCAGTTCCTGAGGACGGCTGCAATGAGACAACCCACCATGTACTCCTACATGGCCTCTCACTGCTACCTTTACCAAATCGTGTTCACACACTTAGCTCACACACAGTAGGACATGTTCACACACCTCTGATTCATCCCCGATGAATCAGACCTGACTCAACTCTAAGCAGTAGCAGGCATGACAAACAAACATGAATGAGTAGGCACATCAGGGCTCAAACAACTCCTACTCATGCTAGTGGGTTTCATCTATTTACTGTGGCAATGACAGGTCATGCAAAGGATAAAGGGGTTCAGCTACCGCAGCAAGTAACAGTTGAATCGTTGTTGTCCTAATGCAGTAAAAGAGAGCAAGAGCGAGAGAGTGGGATTGTATCGGAATGAACAAGGGGGTTTTGCTTGCCTGGCACTTCTGAAGATAACATTGAGTCTTCATCAGTGTCAACGATCACATCATCGGTATCACGTCTATCGAGAGGGGACAAATACCGGCAACACAGAAAGGAACACAATCAATGCAATGCACAATATGATGCATGCTCATGACATGGCAATATGAATGTGTTTTGAGCTAATGCAACTAGCAACAGATTAAATGAAGTTGGTTTGAATACAAGATTCAAATTCAAACTCCATATGTGATTATTTAAATGCCCTTTATTTGATTTGTGCTAAACAGCAGCTATAAGTTGTTCTAACATGCATGAAAATGGTACAGATGGATTCCTTGAATTTTTCTGATAATTTTTCATATATAA
>NW_021245811.1:0-814 GCF_002162155.2 Triticum dicoccoides | reverse complement strand
TATATTATTAACGACACCGTGTTGTGTGGGTTATTAATATTCGATCTTCTTTGATTTATTTATAGATGGACGATAGTGCGCAAATTAACAGAAAAATTGCGTTCTTCAGTGCTTTTGTAGTGGCATATTGTTCATTGATCATATATCTAAGCAACACTAGTCACCCTACAAGATACTCATTATTAGAGAGAAATAAAGAAAGAATGGCATATCTACGAAAACTGTATTGCGGTGAGGAGAAACACTGCATTGGCGAATTGCGCATGGGAAAATCAGTGTTCTTCAAACTGTGTGATAAATTACGGAGTATGGGTCCACTTAAAGATACATGGCATTGTACTGTAGAGGAGCAAGTTGCCATGTTCCTCACTACAGTAGGGCATCATAAGAAAAATATCGACATTAGTTTCCATTTCACAAGGTCAGGTGAGACAGTGAGTCGTTACTTCAACTTAAGCGGTGCCAATTTTGATGATGTCAACAAGATAATATTATATGACGAGACTGAAGTTGTTCGGATGAAGAACGTGAGCACTACTTCTAAATTTTGTCAAACTATATTTCCATCTTGTATTATGTTTTGTCTTTTATAACTAACATTTTCATGCTTCCTTCTCTCTTCCAGAACAAAGACAAAAGGGCAAAATATATCAATGTGCCTATTGCCAACTTTGATGAGATGGAGTTCATATTTCAGGATAAGCATGCTACCGGGGAGTTCACGGTCCTTCAAACACCCTATGACCGTGTTCATGCTCGTGACAAGGATTTTATTGGTGACACCGAGAAGAGTGCGATTGATATTGAGATTGAT
>NW_021245810.1:0-453 GCF_002162155.2 Triticum dicoccoides | reverse complement strand
GCTTCCACCCAATCCATTTCCCGGGTTGCAGTGTGAATCACTCGGGAAGGGCCGGTTTGGGTGTTGACTCGAGGTTCGGCCAACGGAGTTCTTCATGGCGCGTACCAGACAATGCGGCCCTCCTCCTTCTTTCTAGGGTATGGCTGCTATCTATTATTGCCTACTTCTTTGTTTGGCTCAACCATTCTAGGTTTTCAGTAATATCTCATGATTATGTTGATATATCTCTCTCTAGAGATTTGATGTCACTTGCCTAGCCTAAATTCCTCTCTATGTACTTGGCTAAACAACTTAACCACGGGCATGTCGATATTTTGATCTACCACTTCGACTTCTCCTACAGTCATGTTCGAAAACGTTCACATCCACACTATTTAAATTGCTTTATCCTTGTTCATACCTTTTTGACTGCTTCTCATCGTTATCCCTATCGTGTATCAGTTTCAGTTGATC
>NW_021245809.1:0-1159 GCF_002162155.2 Triticum dicoccoides | reverse complement strand
GCAAACTAGCATAGCAAAGATAGTAGTGATTTCGAGGGTATGATCATCTTGCCTGAAATCCCGCAAGGAAGAAGAACGAGTCCATGAAGAAGACAAACGGACGTAGTTGAACGGATCCTCACAAACGCGACGTTATCGGAACCAACCCGAAGAAGCAAACACCGGAAAAGAAGCACACAACATAGTAAATAACCAACACCTCAACATGGCATGATGCACAAACGAGTATGATGCATGTCCGGTTTAATGAGGCAAGGCATGGCAAAGTGCAACAAACAATACTACAAGTTAAGTGGAGCTCAATATGCAACGGGTTGCATATTGACGAAACACCACAACAAGTTATTTAGTTTGGTCTCGTTTATGTACTCAACAATATTAAATGTTGGTTAACATGGCAAGAGGGTGAAGCAAAGTAAAACTACCTATCTAGTCAAGTTTAAATGAGGCCGGAAGCAACGAACAACAATTCCGAAAACTCCCATATGCATATTTTAGATTAGGTACTGTTCTGCCCTAAACACAATTTTAATGTTGTTAAACAGGAAAATAAAGTGCAACATGTTAATCTAGGCATTTTTCTACCCCATTTACATATAAAGTTTATTTAAATCGAAGCTACGGTTATTTAGTTATGAAATAAAGTATTTTAGCATGGCATAGGAGCAAATTAATGCAAACAGCATTTTTATCATCTCAAACATAGATGAAAGTTGGATATTATTAATCTACACAAAATTCTGAGCAAGTTTCATATATAAAACATTTTAATCCGATGCAGGGTTCGTGAGTTATTAAATGCATGAACATGAGGGTCTAATCTGCAAAACTGGCAATCTCTGGATAAATAGCTAAATTCGTAGAACTGGGAAAAACATGGCACGGGCCGCATCTGAACAGTGCACTGGGCAAGCCCAACGGCAGGGAAAAAAAATAACAAGAGGAGGGGGCGCTGGGCGCGGCTCACCCAGTGGGCCTTGGCCCGGTCGGCAGCAGAGGGAGGCCGGCTTGGGGCGCTGGGCCTCGTGCGGCGGAGGGGAGCAGCTGGGCCTGGGCGCAGCCAACGCACGCAGGCGACACGCGGTCAATGTGGAGCGGGGCGAAGTGGACCGAAGCAGAGGAGGCCGCTGGGCCGGGGCTTGCGGGCCCACGTGGCTGG
>NW_021245808.1:0-877 GCF_002162155.2 Triticum dicoccoides | reverse complement strand
AGGCCGCAAAGTGATATGAGGTGTTACATGCTAGATCGATGTGGCATTGAGTCGGGGTCCTGACAGCGTTGGTATCAGAGCTTGACTGCCTGTAGGATTACCAAGCCAAACTGGTCGATGTTGAGTCTAGAAATTCTTTAGTTATATGTAGGGGAATTGATTGTGGGATGGAACGTAAGGCTCTTTTTACTCCTTATACCTCATGGCCTTCTGATCTGAGTCATCATCTTCTCTTCTACGGGGATTAAGAACTAGGCTATCTCTTCTTTCTATTAGGATCACGTGTTACTAATCAGTGGACTTATAAGATTGTTGGATTTAAGTCTCAGTTCAGTTCCTACTACTTCCGTATGTTAATTGTTGATCTCGAAACCTTGATATTGTGCTTCTGAGTGGTTATGCCACCATTTTTGTGAATGTCTCAAATCTTTCTTAGCATTTACAGCCGTTATGCTGTCCGAGTCATCCCAGGTTTCTAAGTAGTCTGATGCAATTGCAAATCCTTTCTTCCCGTTTCAATGTTCCCATAGGCCAGATTAACCACACTAATTAGTGAGTTGGGGTACTCCGTTACTTTGACATATATGTTGGAGATATTATTATGACCCTAGGTGTCTTAGGGGATCATCTAGTAATTTAGCCATGATTTGTGTTCCCAGTGTGATGATTCTGGCCATTATTCTCGAAAGCATCCCGTGATGCTACTTAGTAATAGGTATTCTGTTCCTGGGTTCTTGAACCCGAGATTCACTCTACCTACTTCATGTTGATAGTTTTGCTAGCTCCCTTAGGTTATTAGTAACCTTTGCGATAGTCCTTAAAGTCCGTGGTATCTTCTTCTTCCAAATACCATGAACTACTTATGGCAGAAGTCCCT
>NW_021245807.1:0-660 GCF_002162155.2 Triticum dicoccoides | reverse complement strand
TGAACTAGCTCTATAAGCTAGTTCAAATAATTTTATACCAGAGTTGAACTAGCTCTATAGCCTAGTACAAATAATTTTACACTAGAGTTGAACTAGCTCTATAAGCTAGTTAAAATAATTTTACACTAGAGTTGAGCTAGCTCTATAAGCATGTTGAAATAATTTTACACTAGAGTTGAACTAGCTCTATAGGCTAGTCAAATAATTTTACACTAGAGTCGAACTAGCTCTATAGCCTAGTACAAATAATTTTACACTAGAGTTGAACTAGCTCTTTAAGCTAGTTCAAATAATTTTACACTAGAGTTGAACAAGCTCTATAGCAAAGTACAAATAATTTTACACTAGAGTTGAACTAGCTCTATAGCCTAATACAAATAATTTTACACTAGAGTTGAACTAGCTCTATAATCTAGTTCAATTAATTTTACATTAGAGTTGAACTAGATCTGTAACCTAGTACAAATAATTTTACACTAGAGTTGAACTAGCTATATAAGCTAGTTCAAATAATTTTACATTAGAGTTGAACTAGCTCTATAACCTAGTACAAATAATTTTACACTAGAGTTGAACTAGCTATATAAGCTAGTTCAAATAATTTTACACTAGAGTTGAACTAGCTCTATTGCCTAGTACAAATAATTTTACACTAGAGTT
>NW_021245806.1:0-413 GCF_002162155.2 Triticum dicoccoides | reverse complement strand
CCTAGTTGACTCGGATCATGTAATCACTTAGACGACTAGAGGGATGTCTATCTGAGTGGGAGTTCATAAGATGAACTTAATTATCCTGAACATAGTCAAAAGGTCTTCGCAAATTATGTCGTAGCTCGCGCTTCTGTTCTACTGTTTAGATATGTTCCTAGAGAAAATTTAGTTGAAAGTTGATAGTAGCAATTATACGGACTAGGTCCGTAAACCGAGCATTGTCCTCATTGCTTCATAGAAGGCTTATGTCCTTAATGCACCGCTCAGTGTGCTGAACCTCGAACATTGTCTGTGGATGTTGCGAACATCTGACATACACATTTTGATAACTACGTGATAGTTCAGTTGAACGGTTTAGAGTTGAGGCACCGAAGACGGTTTTGAAACGTCGCGAAACATATGAGATGTTT
>NW_021245805.1:0-2674 GCF_002162155.2 Triticum dicoccoides | reverse complement strand
AATATATTGCAACCAATTCCCACAGCAACGCGCGGGGCGTCATCTAGTTTCTCTAAAGCCTATGCCAACTTTTGCATTCGAAAGAATTGATTTGTGCCATGATAACAATGCCATTTTCCTTCTACCATTATCTACCTCCCGCCAACCACCAACAAATATTGTATCATCATAGAAGTCAAATCATCACAGATTGATGCCGTCAATTTATAAATAATCATCACATAGGTACAGAGAGTTTGTGCCACTCAACATATTCTTACTTATTAGGTTTCAAAGTTAGACAATAATGGGTGCATATTAAATATGTTGTGGTCATTTTTAATATAGTAATATTAGCGAATTTCACCAACCGCAGCAAAAGAGAAATGCCTTACATTGACATAAGATCATGTGAATACAGGAATACAAAGGTGTACACGGTTCCAGACGCACCCACATGAATTGTAAAATTTGGAAATACCGAAGATATTAAAAAAAACTGGAATTCTGGGTATTGAACGTGGTCGACCATTCTACTCTCATATGAAGTTGCATGGAGGAATGACAAACCTTGGTATTCTTAGTGAAGAGAATACAATCGGACGTAAGCTGCTTCATTCAAAAAGTGTGTTTTTACATGAAAATCCTTTACATGAACCGACCGATCGCATCACGGATGTAAGTCGCCTCCCACACACCGCAGTGCCCTCCCCTTCCTTATCCCAACCGACGAAGTGTTCACCACTCATTTTCGTCTCCTACCCTGACACGTACACCAGAGCTCCCCTGTACCATTTTCTGGATCCTGCCCAAGGTGCACTGCTCGCAGCAGCATTCGCCTGTGCTAGAACCTTAGAACCTCGACAGGGTGCTGCAATCGGTGTATGCTGTTGTAGCCAGTGGTCCATTCACCATTGTTGGTTCAATCGAGCATTGCTAGCGGCCAATATTAAAAGGCCGAGCTCGCACGCCGATGTGATACCTGCAGAGCCTCACCGACGTTGCAACCACGGAGTTCGTCGGCTTCGTAGCCGGGGCCGATTTTGCAACCAGGGAGCTCGCCAATGATGTAACAATGATCGTTGCTTCAACGGGTGGTCACAACATCTGTTGTGCTCATGCTTCGAGGCCGGTTGGTGGCGTATCATAATCTGGGATGGCTGTTCGTTGAGAACGCTGGGTGCTTCAGGGTTGTAAAGGAGCTGGATCAGGGTGCTGCAAGCCAAAGATGCAGCATCGCGTGCGGCCACCGTCATGCTTGCAAGCTAGCCTGGCGTGGCTATTAGCCGAAGTCACATGGGTGTTGCGTTGCAACCTGCTCGGGTGTGGCGATCTCACCGGTGTTTTGCTACAAGCTCGCCAGGCACAACTGCTCGCCAAAGTCATCTGGAATGCTGCATTTCATCATGCTCTGTTGCAAGCGGGGTGCTATGGGCCAGCGAGCTAATGCCCTGCAGGAGGTCCGGAGCTACACAAGAGCACTGGAAACCGGGATGCTACTTTGCAACGTATGCAATCAGAATCTGGCGGCGTCCTTAGATGGCGGCGGTGAATGGGAGGGGAAGGAGAGAGGGGGCTCAGGTGGTATGGTTTGGTCACCCCCGAGTCGCCCCAGAGCCGGGGGGTGTGTTTGTGTTTTTATGTAAAAGGTATTTGATAGCCAAATAAGCCGCCGCTATGGCTAGGGCGCATCGGGCAAGCGTGCGTGCGTGCGCCAGACGTGTTAGCCGTGGTTCGGTTCGCGTCGAGTCTATAGCCACATGTGTGTGTGTGTGCACGCGCAAGTGTGGGTTAGTTGGCGAGATCTATGGGTGTGTGATCGCGCTGGGTGCTGGGCCCGATCGTGCCCGTGTGTGTATGGGAGAGTGGGGTGGCGTCTGGTGCGCGTCGTGGAGCGTTGGTGCACACACGTATAAACCCTCACCCCTCCCGTGTGTTATAAGTGTGGCTCAAGTTTGTTGCTTGAGGAGAAAATCCGTTCGGGCGGCGGGCGTTCGTGCGCCGGAAAGAAGTCCATTGTGTGCCCTCCATCTTCCTTTCTTCTTATTTTGTATGAGACAGGAGAGAGTCAGGTGACCAGAGGGGGCTGCGATGAGCTAGGGCAAGAGTTTCTGCTCCAACTTTTGGCATCAAAGCCACGTAAGCTGGGTGATCGCTGGCGATGTCACTCGTGTCGTACGCCGGCGGATCGGGGAGCTCGCTGTTGATGTCGGTCCCTGTGCTCAATGGTGAGTGTTGGTGTCTAGCCCTAGCTCTCCTCCTCACCTTCAGCTCTCTCTCTCTCTCTCGCACAGACGTAGAAGAAAGAAGCAAGAAGAACGAGAAAAACACAGCAAGAGTTTGCCCCGGCGCACGTACGCCGCCGGCCGCATGAACGGCCGTTTATATTTTCCTCGAGCAACAAACTCCAGATCCATCTGTGACAATGCTGGGGTATTTATACCCTGGGACTCGCCGGGCACGTACCAACGTCCCAGATCACGCTGAGCACTCGATCCAGCCCGCGCCATCCACGCGCCCTTGGCGACATGCACGTACATGCCCAGGTCATGCGCGCCCGCCAGGACCGACTCCAACGCTCCCCCGATTCCCGTCAACAGAACAGCACACACTACACGCAGCTAATACATGCATGCATCTCACGTCTACCTAGCTCACGTATGCATGTACGGCTTATTTGTCTAACATTCACCCC
>NW_021245804.1:0-812 GCF_002162155.2 Triticum dicoccoides | reverse complement strand
TCTACTAGACCGTAAAGAAGCTCGTTGCACTGGGGGTACGTCATCGCATGCATGCAATTGCACCAAAGTGGGCGGACATGCGGGCACGGTCTACGTAGGGCCCTACGCAAGGTTGGAGCAAAAACGGACACAAAACAATCGTTGTGTCATGTTCGGCTAGTGTTTTACGGTATTTTCACAGGGAAAATCCTAAGAAATGCATCGAGCGTCGGAAAAATATGCAAACTGGCATGGGTGCTGTCGACGGTGATGCCACGTGTGGAAAAAGTTTCGTGCCATTTGGCGGAGTGAAAAAAAGTAGTCGGGAACCCCCCTCCAATAGACCGTAAAGAAGCTCGTTTTAAAAAACAGACGCAACTAATGATTGGAAAAAAAACTAATGGATGGTTAGTAGAAAAAATGAATAGGCCCACGTATACATGCATATCCATCGGGGGTCAAAGCCGCCTCCACGCCTCCACGATCTCCAGTCCACGCCGCCTCCAGGATCACTTCTCCCAACGCCATCTACGGCCAACACCGCCCCTGACGCCACCTCACACCGCCCCCGACATCATCTGCGGCCGACACCGCCCCCGACGCCACCTCCCGCCGCCTGCACGATCGCCACACCCGACGCCATCTGCGGCCGACGCCGCCCCCGACGCTACCTCACGCCGCCTGCACGATCGCCACCCCCGACGCCATCTGCGGCCGCCGCCGCCCCCGACGCCACCTCATGCCGACGCCCCCAACGCCCGCGACGGCCCTGACGCCATCTGCCACCGACGCCAGCTCACGCCGACGCCGTCGCCCCCGTGGCCTCGTAACGC
>NW_021245803.1:0-1191 GCF_002162155.2 Triticum dicoccoides | reverse complement strand
CGCAAAAAGTGTGACCAGTCCTTTAAAATTTTGCTAGATACCTTGAAATGTATATCATTAGAAAATACATAAGAATGGGTATACGTTATATGCTAATGGTGTGTTAGACACATGGGGTCATGTAATTCACCGAGTATACAAGACCTTTAATAAATAATTAGGTATATACGTACATAGACAGGGATATCCTATGTATGTATATGTACTCCAAAATATCTTGGGTATATATGCATGTATGCATCACATGTATTTTTAAGGGGGTTAACCGAATGTATAATGATGCAAAATTATAGAAGAAACAATATGCGACTTTGCTTTGGAAAGGAATCATTGCTAGCGAACTAACAGAATATTATTTCTTTGGAAAGTAATCACTAACCGCTATAGTGCATGCAAACAAACTTGGAAAGTAATCCATTTCATGGAGGGCACGCCATGATTAAATGGATAAAGTTGCACTTAGGAGCAAGGTGCCCAGTCACCTAGGTGCCCCAGTTAATTTACCTTTTTGATACATATGTACTACCTTTTTGTCCTTCCTCTCTCACAATATGTCCAGGAGCACGTGCCGCGGCCGGCTGTTAATCAGTAGCCCGCTTCCCTTCTCTCTCCTCCTCTCTCTCCTCCAACTCATCTAAAACATAATCTTTAAAGGTTTATAGCCCTTCATCCTATTGTACTTGCTCTTAGACTAGCCACAATAGAGAGTAACATACACTATAACATACACATATCCCTAGACTATGTCACTACCTTCATAGTGGGTAGTAACCTGCTAAATGGGATGTCCTGCAAAACTTCATTTATTAGGTTATAGACACATATTGCATTGGGGCATATGTGATGTTACAGTAACTAGCTAAGTTACTCAAACTATCTCTCTCCTCATTAACTCATTATCACATAAGCAAATTTGCTGAGTTGGACTCGATGTTACTGCTGAAGTTACTCCCACTGTGGCTAGTCTTAGAGAGGAGTTACACATGAGGGTTGACTACGCAATAAATGACAAACATTGCCAGCTGATATTCAATATACCGTTTAGTAGCACATATTATGACCAGCCAATGGACCCAGGTGCATGGCCGACTCTACATAAGCCTGCCCAAGGTTCTGGGTCGAGGGTTCACAACCATTGTAGTCTTGTACTCAAACGCAAGAACAACTCCCAGGCACTTATGACAGGAACAT
>NW_021245802.1:0-1024 GCF_002162155.2 Triticum dicoccoides | reverse complement strand
TGATGAGGACATCAATACAATTGTTACACCCACAGCCCCTGCTGCTATACATACTGGACCAATTACTAGAGCTCGTGCACGCCAACTAAATTACCAGGTACTTTCGTTTCTTGGTAATGATTCTAATGTTCATGAGAATATGATGCTGCCTAAATTGGATACATTTGTTTTGCTTACAAATGAAGGGCCTAGCTTGGAGAAGGATGAACATTGGAGCAAGAACAAGCATGGAGATGATGGCATGCGCAAGGGGAACAAGAACAGAGTTACAAGTGATGATTTCAGGACTTTGAAGCCACCATAATGGGTGCATGAAGCCTTGGACGAAATATACAAGATGTCACTTCATAAATTTCGTCCCGAGGCTATTTTAGGTGCTGCGTCACCTTATTATTGGGCCAGGCCCATGTAATTTCGAAATACATAAGTATAGGCTATTTTTAGAGTCCGTATGTGTGGGGAAACAAGAGATAGGGTTGATTTCGGACTCCTCCACCAAGGGCCACGTTATTCCCCCCTCTTCCTCCATATATACAGCCCTTAGGGCATCGTTTAGACTTCGGGTTTTGTTTAGATTAAAAGTTCGCCATAGCTGCAACTTCGCGTACTTCGTTTGTGTTCAACGACCAGACAAAGGCGTCACAGAACCCCACCTTGATCAATAAAGCTTTCATCTTATATTCGCAATATCCAGATTGCAATCTTAGTTTCTTGCTTGTTCTTCGTTTGCTCGCAGGAAACAGACCCTCGTGGTCAGGTTGATCGTGCTCCGGCGTGGTCAATAACCTCTCGGAGTTGGTTTAGCGATTGCTAAGGTGCGACGTCCTCGCACGTTCGTAGTCGGATCGTCAAAGTCGACTTCCACCAAAGCGAAATCCACCATCTCATCGAAAGACGGGACACCTTTGCCTCTATCAAGTGGTATCAGATTTCCAGGTTGCTCGGTGAGATTTTACAGTTTTTTAGTAGTTTAGATCGAGTCTGCTCTTCATACCTATAGTCCACGAAAAAGCCACAAAAAAAA
>NW_021245801.1:0-1664 GCF_002162155.2 Triticum dicoccoides | reverse complement strand
TGGGAGGACGTCCCAAGGCAGCCTAAAACTAAATCTAGGTCGTACAAGGCCAATGGGCCCAAGTGGAGGTGATGTAACACCTTTGGACTTGTAGTTTGACTCGGATTCTGCTGCAGCATCAGATTGTTTTGTCCACAACTCAACGCTCCAGACGAATTTGAAGGTGATTCCAATTGGGTTGGAAAGTGCACGAAATCTAGTTTCCGACAAAAAAAGAATCACCCAATTCGGAGTCCGTATGAAAAACTTGTGTGCGTTTTGAGTCAGGTATGTCTGTGCAGTCCGAATCTGAATCCAGAACGTGAGAGACTTGGACTCTATCTTCTCTTGGGCCAAAAGTGACGTGAGAGAACTTTTTGGACAGCAAATAAACATCTCTTTCTTCCTTATCTTCATATGTGGATTGTACAAATGTCCCATACACCTGCAATTAGACAAAACACAAAAGTGTGTGAAGTATTTTTGTTCTGGATAACACAAATAGATTATTGAATAGTTTGCACTAGAAATCACCTGACAAGTATGCATATATGCAATATTTTTGGTCATATCCAAGGTAGTCATGTCCTCATCACAAGGTTGATCACGATTTCGGAGCCCCCCTTTTCGTTTTCTAGCTTGATTTTGTTGTGTTTCGTCTCAATCCGAAAATCCCCACAAAAATAGCCCAAACTTTTTTCTTGTGTTTTGTGAGTTTTGATGATGTTTTGTTGGATTTGATCCGTGAATTTGTTGTGATGCAAGTGGATCTCGCCTTCCCCCACCATTTCCACCTCGAAATCCCTCCCCAAATCCCCAAAATCACCTCCCAGATCTGAAATTTCACATTGACCCCGACCACCGGACGACCGTCACTTCACCGGACGTCCGGCGACCCAGGAAGCACCGGACGCCGACCTTACCGGACGACCGGCGACCGGACATCCGTCCACTTCCGGACGACCGCTACTTCCACCACATCATCCGCTATACCACCTCCAACTTCCGCAAACCGTTCCAATATCCCAACCCACACTACCACTTAACCGCTACCGACTCCGACAATTTTGGTCGCCTTTGCTTTTGAGAATTTGAGTTGCAGTACCTTATCCTTTTGTCTTTCGGCTATCTAGGTACGGTTCGACATCGACATCACCGCCGCTCATCTTCGCCACGGACGCGTCATCAACAACGACCACCTCGACTACGACTTGGTATTCGTGCCACCATTTTGACACCATACCGGAAGCAAGACCGGTAACCTCATTTTGGTATTGGACATATCACTCTTGCCATCACATTGTTAGCCATCATAGCCTTACTCCTTTGCGTTGCTTACCCATCGAGACTAGCCATTGAGTATTGCCGGCAACGAGACTTGTGCACATTAGTGATCATACTTCCCATAGCATACATACATACATCATTGTTGCCTATATTGGTATCATCTCTTGTGTCACAAAGTTGTCATCGCATACTCACTTGCTATCTTGGTTCGTCAAGCATTGCATGAGAAAAGAGCTCAAACATCAAAGAGCCAACCAAGCTTTTAAGCAAAGAGGAAAGATAAGGAAAGAGCTTTTAAGCAAGTACCATAGCATCATACAACATTAAGATTGTCATACTCGATCATCTTGGATCATATCATAGCAACACCTTGCATAAATCATATTTGGGATAGAAGT
>NW_021245800.1:0-818 GCF_002162155.2 Triticum dicoccoides | reverse complement strand
ACCTGAGGAATTTATCTATTAATCATATTCAAAAATAATTAACTAAATATCACTCTCAAAATAAAAATGGAAGCAATTCTCATGAGCGCTAAAGTTTCTGTTTTTTACAGCATGATCGCAAAGACTTTCCCCAAGTCTTCCCAACGGTTCTACTTGGCACAAACACTAATTAAACACATAAAACCACATCTAAACATAGGCTAGATTGATTATTTATTATTAAAAAGGAACAAAAAGCAAGGAGCTAAAATAAAATTGGGTTGCCTCCCAACAAGCGCTATCGTTTAACACCCCTAGCTAAGCATGATGATTTCAATGATGCTCACATAAAAGATAAGAATTGAAACATAAAGAGAGCATCATAAAGAATATGACTAGCACATTTAAGTCTAACATACTTCCTATGCATAGGGATTTTGTGAGCAAACAACTTATGGGAACAAGAATCAACTTGCATAGGAAGGTAAAACAAGCATAACTTCAAAACTTTAAGCACATAGAGAGGAAACTTGATATTATTGCAATTCCTACAAGCATATGTTCCTCCCTCATAATAATTTTCAGTAGCATCATGAATGAATTCAACAATATAACCAGCACCTAAAGCATTCTTTTCATGATCTACAAGCATAGAAATTTTATTACTCTCCAAATAAGCAAAATTCTTCTCATTCGGGATAGTGGAAGTATCATAAGAGACTTGGATACTATAAATTGTTTCCACATTAAAAGAGTAATGTTCAGAGAAGGGGTAATCATAATCATGACAAGTTTTATAAATATAATCACTAATACTTTTTATATCATACATATCATCA
>NW_021245799.1:0-447 GCF_002162155.2 Triticum dicoccoides | reverse complement strand
CCCCCCCCCCTTGATCACCAGATATCGCCTACTCTTCTCTATACTGCTTGCATTAGAGTAGTGTAGCATGTTACTGCTTTGAGATACTCCTATACTGCTGCATAGCCTGTCCTTGTTACTTTTGTTGTTACCTTACCTGCAATCCTATATGCTTAGTATAGGATGCTAGTACATTCATCTGTGGCCCTACATTCTTGTTCGTCTGCCGTGCTATACTATCGGGCCGTGATCACTCGGGAGGTGATCACGGGTATATACTATATACTTATACATGATACATGTGAGATTAAAGTCGGGTCGGCTGGTGGAGCACCCGCGAGTGGAACTTGAGGCGGAGCGACAGGGCAGGTTGAGACCGCCTAGGAGAGAGGTGGGCCTGGCCCTGTTCGGCGTTCGCGGATACTTAACACACTTAACGAGGTCTTGGTATTTGATCTGAGTTGGCTA
>NW_021245798.1:0-485 GCF_002162155.2 Triticum dicoccoides | reverse complement strand
ATGCAGCATTCAAAGCGACGTCATCAATTTCCAACATGTTCTGACATCATTTCTTGTTTTTCGGTCATTTACCTAATTGGTTAGAGAGCTAAATGACCGTGAAATTGAAAATCACTACAAAATGAATTCTGAAAATGTTGAAACTTGGCATGCTATCATCATTTCACCCGCATAGCATGTGCGAAAGAGTAGAGAGTGTCACGGCAAAAACTGGACGCACTTCATGTACAAACTGTACAAACTCTTTCGGAGTATCAGGGTTTCGGACGAGAATTCATCTGTTACACGGGCACTTCAATGTTTTTTAAACTTATTTGAACTCCGGACTTCTTTTGTGTTCAGTATGCAGCATTCAAAGCGACGTCATCAATTTCCAACATGTTCTAACATCATTTGTTTTTTTCGGTCATTTACCTAATTGTTTAGAGAGCTAAATGACCGTGAAATTGAAAATCACTACATAATGAATTCTGAAAATGTTGAAA
>NW_021245797.1:0-765 GCF_002162155.2 Triticum dicoccoides | reverse complement strand
CTTTTGTTTTTTGCTTTATTTTTTAATTCTTTTTGCTTTTAGTTTTAGGAAAATTATAAACTTTCTGTTAGTGCCATTAGTTTTCAAATTTGAAAACACTTTTTTTTGTTTTCTTTCTTGCTTTACTTATTTTATTTTGTTTCTACTTACAACAAAATACTTATTGTTGCTATTTCTAATTTTTTTTCCCAGTTTTTTGTTTTGTTTTCTGCATTATTTATTTTCTTTTGTTTTTTGCTTTATTTTTTAATTCTTTTTTGCTTTTAGTTTTAGAAAAACTATAAATTTTCTGTTTATCTGTTTTAGAAAAACTATAAACACTTTTTTTGTTTTTTTTGTTTTTTTGTTGCTTTATTTATTTTATTTTGTTTCTACTTACAACAAAATACTGATTGTTGCTATTTTTATTTTGTTTTCTGCATTATTTCTTTTCTTTTCTTTTTTGCTTTATTTTTAATTCCTTTTGCTTTTAGGTCAGCAAAATTATAAACTTTCTGTTAGTGCCATTAGTTTTCAAATTTGAATAGTTAAAATTTGATAATGGTATCATACTCGTCTGTTACAAAGTTGGCATGGTATCATATAATAGTTGCGGGACAAAGTCTTCACTTTTTCTTCGTTTGTGTCATTTGCTTATTGCGCCGTAACCATGGATAATCTTCATCGTTTATCAGGATGCTGGGGTCAGCCTTGACTTTGAAGGGAGGAATTTCATGAAACTTTTCATAATCTTCAGACATGTCTGTCTTGCCCTCCGTTCCCACG
>NW_021245796.1:0-1874 GCF_002162155.2 Triticum dicoccoides | reverse complement strand
GAACTACGACTGCGAGTAACTCTTTTGAGGTGGCGCACACGAGTCCACATATTCACCATATCAATACACCACTATGGATCCGCTCCCGTCTCCCTACGAGAACGCCATCCATAGCACTCACGCTTATCTTGCGTATTTTAGAGTATCCACTTTCACTTGTCTATGAACTGATATAAGCAACCCAGAAGTCCTTTTCCGCGGACACGGCTATTCGAATAGATGATGTTAACCCTGCAGGGGTGTACTTCTTCACACACGCTCTCACCACTTACCGCCGTTTACACGACATGTACTCGGCAACCTTCAAGCGGAAGCCCAACGTGGGTGTCGGCCACGGCTTGCCTAAACACTCGAGTCTCTAGTCCAGGTTTATCGCCTATTCGGGTTCCATCCATGAGGAGATCCGGCCGGAGTTTCGCTCACAGCCCCAAACGATGTGAACAGGGTTCCGTGACATCAAACGGGCGCCCGGTTTACCCGGCCACGTGCCTACCGCATCACAGCCCACCCCTACGGTCAGCGCTGCGCACGGCCTCCAGCATACTACAAACACCAGAAACTACTTGCAACTCCTGGACAGAGGACAAGGGTGATTAAGAAGCCGAGAGGGTCCATTGGTTTCGGGCCCAATGCGTGGTAGTAGCTGAATCATGGATCACAAACACAGAACTCAGTTCCTGAGGACGGCTGCAATGAGACAACCCACCATGTACTCCTACATGGCCTCTCACCGGTACCTTTATCAAATCGTGTTCACACACTTAGCTCACACACAATAGGACATGTTCACACACCTCTGATTCATCCCCGATGAATCAGACCTGACTCAACTCTAAGCAGTAGCAGGCATGACAAACAAGCATGAATGAGTAGGCACATCAGGGCTCAAACAACTCCTACTCATGCTAGTGGGTTTCATCTATTTACTGTGGCAATGACAGGGCATGCAAAGGATAAAGGGGTTCAGCTACCGCAGCAAGTAACAGATGAATCGGTGTTGTCCTAATGCAGTAAAAGAGAGCAGGAGCGAGAGAGTAGGATTGTATCGGAATGAACAAGGGGGTTTTGCTTGCCTGGCACTTCTGAAGATAACATTGAGTCTTCATCAGTGTCAACGATCACATCATCGGTACAACGTCTACCGAGGGGGAACAGCACCGGCAAACACAGAAGAAACACGATCAATGCAATGCACAGTATGATGCATGCTATGACATGGTAATATGAATGTGTTTTGAGCTAATGCAACTAGCAGCATGTTAAATGGAGTTGGTTTGAATATAAAATTCAAATTCAAACTCCATGTGTGATTAAATAAATGCCCCTTAATTGATTTGTGCTAAACAGCACCTATAAGTTGCTCTAACATGCATGAAAATTGTACAGATGGATTCCTTGAATTTTTCTGATAATTTTTCATATATAAATTATTTAATTTGGAGTTACGGTTAATTTTCTATGATTTTTAGAAGTTTTAGGCATTTTCTGAAATTAATAAATCATTTTAGATTTACTTAAATTCCAGAAAGGAATTATTGCGTCAGCACTAGGTCATGCTGACCTCAGCATAGTCAACAGGGGCTGGTCCGGGTCAAACCTGACCAGTGGGGCCCACTGGTCAGTGACACACCGCTGGCATGAGTCACTGACGTGTGGGGCCAGTCAAAAGCCACGTCAGCAAGTCAAACTGACATCGAGGCCCACATGTCAGTGAGATAGAGAGCTAACAGGGGGTTATTTAACTTAACCCGTGTTTTTAACAGCAGCGGTCCCACATGTCATGCACAAGGGTTTAATTAGCTGAGTGATTAGCACCTAACCTAATGCTCCACGTCAGCTAGTGACGCCGGCGACCACGGCGACGGCGAGACCTC
>NW_021245795.1:0-672 GCF_002162155.2 Triticum dicoccoides | reverse complement strand
TTTCTGAACAGACGTTTCAACCGTGGTATTATAGGAGCATACCACATCACCTTCGCAGGAACCCTCTTCCTGGGGGGCTCGCCGTCAACATCACCAGGGTCATCTCGTCTGATCTTATACCGCAATGCACCGCATACCGGGCATGCGTTCAGATCCTTGTATGCACCGTGGTAGAGGATGCAGTCATTAGGGCATGCATGTATCTTCTCCACCTCCAATCCTAGAGGGCATACGACCTTCTTTGTTGCGTATGTACTGTCGGGCAATTCGTTATCCTTTGGAAGCTTCTTCTTCAATATTTTCAGTAGCTTCTCAAATCCTTTGTCAGCCACAGCATTCTCGGCCTTCCACTGCAGCAATTCCAGTACGGTACCAAGCTTTGTGTTGCCATCTTCGCAATTGGGGTATAACCCTTTTTTGTGATCCTCTAACATGCGATCGAACTTCAGCTTCTCCTTTTGACTTTTGCATTGCGTCCTTGCATCGACAATGACCCGGCGGAGATCATCATCATCGGGCACATCGTCTGGTTTCTCTTGATCTTCAGCAGCTTCACCCGTTGCAGCATCATTGGGCACATCGTCTGGTTCCTCTTGATCTTCACCAGCTCCCCCCGTTGCAGCATCACCGTATTCAGGGGGCACATAGTTGTCATCGTACTCTTCTTCTTCG
>NW_021245794.1:0-695 GCF_002162155.2 Triticum dicoccoides | reverse complement strand
AAAAACCTGTGGCGGCCTTTAGTCGCGGTTAGCCACAAGAACCGCGACTAAAGGTCCTCCGCCCACGTGGACGGGCCTTTAGTCGCGGTTCTTAAGCAACCGCGACTAAAGGGGGGGCCTTTAGTCGCGCCCGTCTGGTCGCGGTTGCGCAACCGCGACTAATGGCAGTTGCGAACCGCGACCAAAGGCCCTTTTTCCACCAGTGAAGTATGCCACAAGTGAGGTCTGTTGTTCTCTTTAAAACAGATATTGATTTAATCCAGACTATTTCATGCTTTCAAGTTTTACGTGTATTGGATTTAGAAGGTTGTGATCTTGGGAGAAATCTCCACCGTATGGAGCTCAGGCATATTGAGAATTTATTACACCTAAGGTATCTAGGGCTAAGAAATACTTTTGTCCGTGAGCTCCCTGTGGAAATAGGAAATCTACAGTTTTTGGAGACACTCGACTTGGGAAAAAATGGATTAAGTGTAGTAACGATTCCGTCAAGTGTTGTCCGTCTAAGACGTTTGATATGCCTAAATGCAGCCGGTGCGGTGTTACCTGTTGGGATCAGCAACATGGCGTTCTTAGAAGAGCTGACTGGGACATTGGTGGATGTGAAAGAGCTAGGGCAACTAGTCGAGCTGAGGGTGCTCTACCTTTACTGGAATGGGAAGGATGAGAGCATGTGCAATTCTTTGGTGGTTTCC
>NW_021245793.1:0-964 GCF_002162155.2 Triticum dicoccoides | reverse complement strand
GAATTGCGCATAAACTCATTTTAGATGAAGTGGATGAGTTGCTCAGCAAGAATGACGGAGAACAAACTAACAGTCACAGAGAGGCAAGTAAGATGACTATGGCATAAATCTTAGTGGCTCCAGGCTTCCAGCACAATCGCCGCCACACTATCAACTATGCGGTTACCCGGCAACATAGCCCTCGTTGGAGCTGTAGCCACGTCCAACATGCCCTCACGCCAACCATCTGCCGCCTGATATGAGTGGTTGACGTCTCTAGGGATATTTTACCGGATTGGCATGATTTGGTTGGTCTGGACACATGTCTAACCCATATCAGCTCACGGACTCCGCGGATTGAACTAAGAAGCAGAACACACTCTAAACCGCTGTACGGCCTAGCTGAATAATTTTTCTGTGGTTTTGTTTGGTCCAATTCCAACTGTGAACAAGGTGAGTTGTTTACATTGGAACTTGGGTTTTGATTTGGTTTTCTCCAAGATCTCACATGGGCATGATATCCCTGAAGAAGCATACACATATAGAGTTGTGGTAGGCCAGCTATAGTACATCATTTCAACATGTCGTGATCATGCACTTCACCTTGAGTCAACTTCTATATTTACGGGAACCTTATTATATTGGTGTGGCGACCAAAAGCATGAGATGGATGGGACGATATAGTATTTCTGAACGAACTGATCCATACATTCATTAATGAATGCCGTAATGCATGAGCAAACAATAAAATGCAGAATTCAGATTGAATGTACCTTATAAGTTATAACGACAAAGGAAAAGAGAACAGTCACAAGTTATCCATGGAAAGCAATACTAAAGGTCCTGATTTGCCCCACGAAATTGGAATTGCCAGCAGCCACCACTTAGTAATATCATATCTTCAATATCCTATCATCCTTCACCATGAAATTAGGCAACGATCTCTTATAATTAACAACGGTTATATGTAAAAAATAATCTAGGC
>NW_021245792.1:0-1259 GCF_002162155.2 Triticum dicoccoides | reverse complement strand
TCTTGTTGCCATTGCCTTCCTTTGGGGTGTCCACCATGTATATATCATATGATGAGGTGGCAGTCCAGCGCCCTGAGGGCGCTGGTTCCTGTTCGTCTCCGGCTTCGTCGTCCATACCGTCGAAGTCTTCAGAGTCGAAGTCGAGCATGTCGGTTAAGTCGTCGACAGTGGCTACTAAGTGGGTGGTGGGTGGGTAGCGAATTTCTTCGTCGTCTGCATCCCATTCTAGCCGGACATAGTTCGGGCAAGGTTCTCCTGACAGGGAGAGAGACCTTAATGAATTTAGCACATCTCCGAAAGGTGAGTGCTGAAAGATATCTGCGGAGGTGAACTCCATGATCGGCGCCCAGTCAGACTCGACGGGCGCGGATGTGAGCGACTCGGAGTCCGTGGCCGGAGATGAATCCAGTGGTTCGGCGACATGGCTCTTGTAAGGGGTGAAGTCAGTATCTGGCTCTATCGCCACTGAGAGTGCAGCCTCCATGGCGGGGTCCATCCCTCCGCTCTCGGATGGCACGACTTGCTCCGGATTGAAGGCCGGAGTGGTTGCAGATGCGATCTCCCGAACATTGTCCGACGGCAGAGTTACGTCATGCTCGTCGCGACTGTGCGACGCGTCCGACATGGGCTCGAATCCGTCGAAGATCAAGTCTCCGCGGATGTTAGACATGTAGTTCAAGTTTCCAAATCTGACCTGATGGCCAGGGGCGTAGCTCTTGATCTGCTCCAGACGGCCAAGCGAATTGGCCCGCAGTGCGAAGCCGCCGAATACGAAGATTTGTCCGGGGAGAAAAACCTCACCCTGGACCGCATCATTACCGATGATCGAAGGAGCCATCGAGCCTTATGGTGACGGCATAGTGGAACTCTCAATGAAAGCACCAATGTCGGTGTCAAAACCGGTGGATCTCGGGTAGGGGGTCCTGAACTGTGCGTCTAAGGCGGATGGTAACAGGAGGCAGGGGAAACGATGTTTACCCAGGTTCGGACCCTCTTGATGGAGGTAATACCCTACGTCCTGCTTGATTGTTCTTGATAATATGAGTAGTACAAGAGTTGATCTACCATGAGATCAAAGAGGCTAAACCCTAGAAGCTAGCCTATGGTATGATTCTATGTTGTCCTACGGACTAAAACCCTCCGGTTTATATAGACACCGGAGGGGGCTAGGGTTACACAAGGTCGGTTACAAAGGAGGAGATATACATATCCGTATTGCCTAGATTGCCTTCCACGCCAAGTAGAGTCCCATCCGGACA
>NW_021245791.1:0-1997 GCF_002162155.2 Triticum dicoccoides | reverse complement strand
TGTGATCAACTCCACCCAACGTCTTTGTCTGAGATTCAAATCCGGTTGGGTGAAAATGTACTTCAGACTTTGGTGATCAGTGAATATTTCGCAACGGTTACCGAGGAGGTAATGTCGCCAGGTCTTGAGTGCATAGACTACGGCTGCAAGCTCTAGATCATGGGTAGGATAATTCTCCTCATGTGGGTGCAATTGCCGTGAAGCGTAGGCAATTACGTGTCGATCTTGCATGAGAATGCAACCTAGTCCTTGTCGCGAGGCGTCGCAGTAGATAACAAAGTCCTTGGAGAAGTCTGGCGGTACCAGTACGGGAGCAGAAGTCAGGCGTCTTTTCAGTTCCTGAAAGCTGTGCTCACATTGTGGAGTCCATTCGAACTTCTTATCTTTCTTGAGGAGTTCGGTTAGAGGTTTGGCAACTTTGGAGAAGTTCTCGACAAAGCAACGACAATAGCTCGCTAAGCCCAGGAAACTCCGAACTTGCTTGACCGATTCAGGTGGAGTCCAATTAAGGACAGCTTGAACTCGCTCAGGGTTAACAGCAATACCTTTACCGGATATTACATGACCCAGATAGGTCACTTCTGACAACCAAAATTCACATTTGGAAAACTTGGCATAAAGGCGATGCTCTCGAAGTTTCTGCAACACTAGCCTTAGATGTTCGGCATGTTCTTCCTCGTTCTTAGAGTAGATGAGTATATCATCGAGATAAACTACGACGAATTTATCCAGATACTCCATGAAGATTGAGTTCATTAACCGAGAAAAGGTGGCTGGAGCGTTGGTTAATCCGAAGGACATGACGGTGTACTCGTATTGGCCATAACGAGTAACAAAGGCCGTTTTAGGAATGTCCCCGTTTCTGATTTTGATTTGATGGTAGCCCAACCTCAAATCCATCTTGGAGAAGACTGAGGATCCAGCAAGCTGATCATACAGGTCGTTGATCCTGGGGAGCGGATATTTGTTCTTGATTGTGACCAAATTGACAGGTCGGTAATCTACAACCATCCGGTCCGTACCATCCTTCTTCTTGACGAATAGGATGGGGCAAGCCCACGGAGATGAGCTAGGTCGGATGAAACCCTTTTTCAAGGACTCATCGAGTTGTTTCTTAAGCTCGGCTAGTTCTAGTGGTGCCATCTTATAGGGTCTTCTAGCAATCGGAACGGTTCCTGGAATGAGGTCTATTACGAACTCAACATCCCTGTCAGGTGGAACACCTGGCAATTCCTCTGGGAAGACATCCGGGAAGTCACAGACTACCAGAACGTCCTCAAGGTCTGGCAAAGGGCTGGCGTTAAGAGAATATAACTGTCGCTTGGCTAATCGGGTCAAGACATTGACTATCTTCCCCGAAGGATGGGTGAGTTGAACAGTCCTAGAGAAGCAATCAATTTTGGCATGATGAGCTGACATCCAGTCCATACCCAAAATGATATTGATATCTGAAGATTTAAGGGCTATCAAAGATGCGAGGAAAACAAGTCTGTCGACTTGGATTTCATTTCCATGGCTTACTCTAGAAGTTTGCCATTTGGATCCCAGAGTTTGAATTACCATAGAGGTTGGCATGTCACAGAATGCGATGTTATGCAAACGAGCATAATTTTCAGATATAAAAGAATGAGAGGCTCCTGTGTCAAAAAGAACAGATGTCGGGTGGCAATTAACAAGAAGCGTACCAAGAACGACGTTGGGATCTTCTTGAGCTTCCTCGGCTGAGATACAGTTGACATGGCCACGTGTAGCGGTGGCCGGCTTGGCGTGGAACACTTTTCCTGTCGGCTTGCCACGGCCAACAGCTTTAGCAGATTGGTTGGGGTTGGTCTGGGGACACTCACGCATATAGTGGCCAGATTCCCCACACTTGAAACAAGTCACGGAACTGGTACGTGGAGGAACATTGTTGGTTGGACCCCCATAGGGCTTGGCTGGAGCAGACTGTTGAACAGGGCGAGGCGCCTGGAAAGATGGCCTCGGTGTGAACCTGGGGG
>NW_021245790.1:0-1104 GCF_002162155.2 Triticum dicoccoides | reverse complement strand
GCTTACCTGGGCTCCTCCCTGTGCGGCCCAGCCAGCTGGCTGGCCCAGCCAGCAGCCGGCCCAGCCCACCTCCCTCCTCTGTCGTCTTCGTCCCGACAGAGGGAGGGGAGTGTGGCCGGCGCGCGCGCGCGCCACCGCGCCACGCCACCTGCTCGCCTGCTTGCCTGCCCTCCCCTCCTCGCTCGACGCCCTGGACGACGCCACGCCTCTCCCCCTGCTCTCTCTCACTCTCCCCCGGCTCTCCTCTCCTCTCCCTCGCTCTCTCTCTCTCACGGCCGAACACCACCGTCGCCGCCGTTCGCCATAGCCATCGTCTCCGGCCACCCCTCGCTCCCCCGACTAGCTCAGAAGCTCCGCCTCGACTCCCTCTTCCTCCCCACCGCTCCACGGGTCCCCGGAAGCCCTGCATCGCCGCCACGTCGCTGTTCCCCTCTTCGGGCTCCGACCGTCGTCGCCGTCGAATTCACCGTCACCAGCGCGTCCCCGAGCCCGCTAACCATCCCTGCAGCTCCGCGGTGAGCCCCCGGATCGTTTCCCCCTTCTTCCCGGGTCTCTTTCGACCTCTAGGCCTTAGCCCCACCTTGGCCGAGAGCTCCACGCCGCCGGCGATGTCGCCGTCGTGGCCACGGTCACCGTAGCGCCCAACCGAGCACACTATCGTGCTCCACGCCTCACTAGGAGCACGCAGCACGCACCAACGCCTCCCCAAACCCCCTGCAACACTGATCCCGACCGCACCCGAACTCCGGCCGCCGCAGCCGAGCTCGCCGCCGTCAACTCCGGCCACCCCGAGCCCAACCACCACCACCAATAGTCGCGGCTCAACCTCAGCAACACGTAGATGCCTTCCGCCGTCCATTTGGTTGCCGGAATGGCAAAAAGCACTTTCGCCGCCGTCTCGGGCCTCGCCGGCGTCATGTCGCCGGTGGGGTTTGACTTGTCCGACCTGGGGTTTGACCCCCCAGGGTCACCGACGCGTGGGCCCTGTCGGCCAGGTGGTTAGGTTAGCGCTAACTACTGTTAGTCAACCCCCCCTGACACTGACAGTGGGCCCCAGCGCCACTAACCCCTAATTAGGATTAATTTAATCCTGTTTAACCCCCC
>NW_021245789.1:0-1011 GCF_002162155.2 Triticum dicoccoides | reverse complement strand
GTCACGAGTATAATAAGCAGGGACGAAAGTATGTCGCATGGCAAGTTTCAAATCATCCCAAGTAGTAGGTATATAATCAGGGTGTAACCGACAATATTCACTCCACCAAACCAAAGCATAACCAGTGAAAGAACCAACCGCAACCTTAACCTTTTTATGTTCATCGAAATTATGGGAAGCAAATATATTTTTTATGTCGAACTCCCATTCAATATATAAAGCAGGTTTAAAACGGCCATTAAATGGTGGTATAGATACATTAACCTGATCATGTGCATTTGGATGTTTGTGCACCTCTCGTGACGGTTGTGGTATTTGCAAAGGTGGTGGCACGTCTCCCGCGATCGATAAAGCCCATGAATTGACTCTGGATCCTGTCATGATTAGTAGAACAAGAAACAAAACCCAAAAATAATGTTCCTATAACTACTAGGATGTGGTGGTAAAACGCTCACAGTAAAGCAAATATTAATGTCTTACAAGTTCTTACCATGCAGCAGGCGGTGATCGGCAACCAGCGGTGTCAAGTAACTCCAAATATTGAGTAAAGCGATTGGCAGGGGAGCGTACGTATACACGGTGTAGAAATATGTGGAGCTGGGTTGGCTATATATGGTAGCAAAAGATTAGCAATAATCAATTCAAAGATGCAATGTTGAATAAACGCTCAACGACGGTACTGTGCTAGTCCTAGGCTAGACCGGACTAGAGACGCGAGCCTAGAACACTAATGAGGTCACGGCGTAGCACAACTAGCATCAATGAAGGATACTAAGTAGCTCTTGACAGCAAGATATAAGTGAAGATCACAACGGCAGTGAAGATAATGATGAAAAACAACTGCCAAGCAGGATATACAACAACTCTCTCTCCAACTTTCCTCTTGAAAAGTTTGAGACAATTTTTTGATAAATTCTTTCAAAGAATGCTACTAACTCAAGCTTTCCAATGCAAAAAGAATCACTCAATTCCGAGTTGATATGAGGAGTCAAAGAATTCTAAAACTGGCCT
>NW_021245788.1:0-387 GCF_002162155.2 Triticum dicoccoides | reverse complement strand
AAGGAACTGCCATCTAGCTCTGCACTAGATTCTCCTTCTGTTATTAGTAAGCTTGCGACACCTAAACCTGCTACTGCTATGAATTCTGATATGTCACATGTTATTGATGATGCCACTTCTGCTATGCATGATACTTATGATGAAACAACTTCTGTGCGTGATACTACTTTGCCATTAGGTGAATTTCTTGATGAACAACTTGCTAGGGTTAGAGAGAATGAAATTATTCAAGATGCTATTATTGATGATAGTGATGATGAAAGTTCTCCCCCTGATTATGAATTACCTGTTGTTCCTAAGGGTTATGTTATGGATGAAGAAACTGCTAGAGATTTTCTTGCTCGCAATGATATATCAGATCTTAAGAAATTATTAGCTAAGCTGAAA
>NW_021245787.1:0-1340 GCF_002162155.2 Triticum dicoccoides | reverse complement strand
TGTTGATAGCTAGCCTCAATTACTCAAGGATCTCCAAGCTGCATGCCTCCAATAATGTTGCCGGTGTCATGGCTCTCCACGGTGCTGAAATTGTTGAGAGGAATGTCCTGAAGAAACTCAGGTTGCAGTCATGGGCCACACTAACTTATGTCGGTTTCCATGTAAGAATTATTACGGTAAGTTTACAAGACCTTGTTACTAACGAAATAATAGAGTGTGCTGCCCTGCTGGGGAGATAGCTTATGTCGGTTACAACCAAATAACTAATTTTTATGTTTCTGCAGTATGGATTGAACCAGTAAATAGCCTGAATCAGGGAAAAGGGCCAAAGTTGTATTCCTGAATCAGGTATGTCTCTTCGGCTGTTCAAACTTCAAATTGTTCTTCATCATCAGTTCAGATGATCACGATTAGCTACTGTTTTGGGAAAAAAAAGTAGAGATACGATGGTACAGAAAATATGAAGCTCACAATGATATGATACTACCTTTAACCCTACAGGCTCACAATGATCTTGCTTGCGTGGAAGGAACATTCATTCCTGCAAGGTAATAAGACCCCATCGAACTTCAACTCTGCAAACCAGCTCCATCTTCTTATCCGGTTAACCGACTTGAAAACATTTCAGAATCGATCGACTGCCAAGGAGGGTGATGGATTGACTTGCAACCAGTCCACGGATTATCTGAAGCCATGCAAGGAAGAAGAAGCAGAAACACTGCCCAGGCTAGAAGAAGCGTAGCCTGCAGCTAGGTGGTACTATCTGAAGCCCATCATCAGCCTTGTGATGCCGCTCAGAATAAAATTGCTTCGATGAGTACACCATTCACATTCACACCGTGCGTGCGATGGTTAGTATTTCGGTCATCCACAATTAGTGTAATACAAAATATTCGGACCGGCAGAGCCATGCCAATTACTTACACATCTCCTTTTCAGAAACAACCAGACTACATCTTCTGAAGAAATGAACACTTGTCATGCTGTTAACTGAAGAAATCGACACCCGGCGGTTGGCGCGGCGGCCTCGTCGTCGACCATCTGATCTTCATCTAATGGCAGCCTACCGCTTCGTCCCGAGTTACGACACACCACCGCCCTTCATCGCGCATCGAATGGATCTGAAGACTGGAGCCGTCACTATTTGAATTACCTTTCATTGTTTCCTTGTTCACCAGCTTTACTTTAGCATTGAAGTTACCTTTCACTGGTTGTAATTGGTAAAAATGCCTGAATCTATATGAGAGCCTCGGAGCCTATGTTCCTATTACTTGGGGTAAACCCTAGTAAGACACCGTTTCCTGGGTGGTGTAAACATGCATCCTTAATCCGTATTATTT
>NW_021245786.1:0-629 GCF_002162155.2 Triticum dicoccoides | reverse complement strand
TTATTGTTGCTTATAGTTTGTACGGAGCTAGTGTCGAAATATGATTGTGTTATCCGATGGCTAACTTTGATGGGTGCTGTTCGGTGTAAACTAAACCAATTATTGCTGCCGGCATAACTAAGAAAATGACGATGTATTCAAAGAGATTGGAATTTATCTGCAAAGCAGGCGATATGCGTGAAAGAAACCGGTCAAGTTCTTTTGGGAATTAGTGCATCCTTTTCTTGATTTGCTTTCTCTGAACATATCTATAAGTTCCTGAACTGTGTCTGTTGATTCCGTATGAATGTGATCTCAAATCAAAAGAAAATTAAAGTTTGGTCGCACTTATATACAACACACCATCGTTGAACGAAGAAAGAACCAAGAATTACACACCCCCGGATCAGCCTAGCGTCTTACAGAAATGGAGCTCACTGACGCCAGATGATGGTCTCGAAGCAGTCAATCCCGTCATACTCCAGCGCGAATCGCGGCTGGCGCGTCTCCTTCCGTGGCAGCGGAAGCTGCGACTGCGACTGCGCTTTCCCCTTTCCAAGCTTCTGCTGGTGCTGCTCAGCCTCCGGCTGCTTCTCGTCCTGCTGCATGCCCCGCCAGGAAAGCCTCGCCCAGCTACCGCGGGCGCCGGG
>NW_021245785.1:0-994 GCF_002162155.2 Triticum dicoccoides | reverse complement strand
TGTTGTTGAACCATTGGATGTAGTAAGGATGTGGATGTGGTCTTGTGGTGAGAGAAAGCTTCTCCACCATCTCCATGCTAGCCAAGTTGTTGCAGCTCCCTCCATCTATGATGACGCGCACAGAACGTTCTTTCACAACTCCCTTGGTATGGAACAAATTGTGCCTCTGATTTTGCTCAGCTTGTGTGACCTGCACACTCAAAACACGTTGAGCAACTAAACATTCATACCTGTCAGCGTCTTCAGGAGCCATGTATTGCATCTCATGATCAGAATCATCTCCACCATGTTCTTCACGTGTAATAAGAACCAAAGTCTCCTCATCATAGTCACTAGCGGACTCATATCCACCATCCGCGGTAGCAATCATCACACGCGGAGATTTGCATTCTCGCGCATAATGACCTCCTCCCTTACAACGACGACAAATAATATCACTTGTGTGCCCTGTTGATGCCATGGAAGAAGAAGAACTCTATGCAGGCCCAGCAGGTGCGCTCTTGGCAGATAATGGTGGTTGTGCCTGTTTTCTTGTATCAGGACTGGAGGAGGCACGTGATTGAGGTGCTGGTGCAGTTGAAGTAGAAGATGCACGCGGTGTCCATGATGAAGGTCGGCCTGCAGAAAAGTTAGTTCGCGCCAATGCTTGTCGATCCTGCACTTCACGTTCAGCTTTACAAGCAAGATGGAATAAACGAGTGATATTAGTATACTCCTTATAGTCTAGAATGGTCTGAATCTCTCTATTTAATCCACCCAGAAAACGTGCAAGCATAGCTTCATTCTCCTCAACAATACCACATCTAATCATGCCAGTTTGTAATTCCTGATAATATTCTTCTACAGAATTTTTTCCTTGTCTTAAGCGCTGTAATTTTTGAAGCAATTCACGTTGATAATATGGTGGAACCCAACGAGTACGCATAGCAGTTTTCAAAGCAGCCCAAGTAGTTGGAATAGGATATAATCTACAATGTTCAGACCACCATACACA
>NW_021245784.1:0-985 GCF_002162155.2 Triticum dicoccoides | reverse complement strand
CGAATATTTTTTGGCGTGAAAGCACCGTGGGCCAGCCACGTCAGCGACTCGACTCTCTTCTTGCCGATTCGTCGTCCTCATCGCCTCGTTTCCCGCGGTGAATCAATGCCAAAGCTGCGAGCGCTGCCGCGCCGGTCAGCCTCCATTGATGCCTCACGGGCGGTGCAGTGAAGTCCGGGCGACGCGCGTCCCCTCGCCCGCCACGCCTCCCGCCACGCGTAACGCGCCGGCCAAGCCTACCGCGCGGCGCCTCCGCCTATATAAGCCGAGAACCAGCACGCCGGAGATACGCACACACACTACACCGCCGATGCGCCCACTTCTCCCTCTTCCTCCTCTCGCCATCTTCGGCTCAGAAGGATGTCCAAGCGCTTACCTGGCGACGGCGCGGCAGCGAATGGTTTCGGGCGCTGCCATCTGCACGAGGACGAGGCTCGCCTCCTCTTCGAGGCCGAGTACCCGGCCCCGCCGGACATGCGGGTGCCCGGGGCGTGGACGATCAGCGCCGGCGGCGTGCCGGTGCCACCACCACCCACTGGGGCGGCACGGCGTGCGGAGATCGCACGCATCCACGCGTCCCTGCCGCGGGCGGCGAGGGAAGGCCTGCGGTACACCCCCGACAGCCCGCTCTGGGAGCCCTATTTCCGTCGCCGACATGCCGAGCAGCTCGAGGCGACGAACGGCGTCGTGCCCTCCGGCAAGCTCAACTCCGAGGGCCGGCGCCGGTGGTGGGGCGTACCCGGCCGCACGTTGGAGGCCGTCCTCGAGTACAACGAGGGCGGCAACACGCCGCGCCTCGAGTACCCCGCTCCCCCGACCTTCTCACGCCGCCGTGGGAGCTCCTGGACGCCGAGGCGTATGGAGCGGCCCGACGCGTCCTCCTCCTCGTCCGGCCGCTCGTCGGGCTCTCCCTGCCTCCGCCCTGTCAAGCCGGAGGCCCAGGACATTAGTGCGCGCACCCGCAGCTTCGGCGTCCGCATCGGCG
>NW_021245783.1:0-648 GCF_002162155.2 Triticum dicoccoides | reverse complement strand
ACCCTACCGGTGAAGGGGAGACTAGGCTGGGTTCTGCTCTGAAGACTCCATGCCTATGGAAGAAGGAGCTCATCAACCTTCTGAACTGGACGCCTCCGCCTCCTCCTCCTGCTCCGGCGAGTCAGGGCACTCTGCCTCCTCCACCGCCTCCTCCTCCGGCGAGTGACGATCAGGGCACGCGTGGCGGCACTCCGCCTCCTTCTCCGGCGCATGGCGGCACTCCACCTCCTTCTCCGCCTGCGCCGGCGCTCCCGAGCAGCCAGCAGCATCCTCCTTCTCTGCCTCGCCAGCAAGGGCGGAAGAGACCCGCCGCCGCCCCGGCTGCTCCAGCGTGTCATACTCCTTCTCCTCCGCCTCGTAAGCAAGCACGAAAGAAGACAGACGCCGCAGCCGCTCCGTCTGCTCCGGCGTCTAGCAGCACAACCAGAGGCGGGAGGCAATACAAATACGGTCCATCATCTCTCAAGCCTCTATAGAAGTTACCGTACGAGAGGTCCGAGGAGGAAAACGATACGATTGTGCGGACCCACGTGAAGGAGTTCTTTGAAGGGGTGAAAGCAAAGAGACATCCACCTCCGGAGGAGAAGGTAGATCCGCTGAAAGCAAAGCGCACTATCGATGCCCTGAGGAAACCACCAAAGTCTCCGC
>NW_021245782.1:0-386 GCF_002162155.2 Triticum dicoccoides | reverse complement strand
ATCGCGACGACCGAGAAGATGAAGTCATGAACTACGACGAAGAACATGTTGATCCTGAAACAACAAACACCGGCGAGGTATATATATTTATATAAGCAGGAATCTGATGATCATCGCATGTTTTAAATGAGTTGAAGATATATTAACGAATCGATCTTTCTTCTTTCAACCATCCGGATCGAGCAAATCTTCAGGCAAAAGGACGAAACGAGGCCCGAACAAAAAGTTGAAGGAGGGCGTAAAGTACAATATCGAGGCATTTAAACCTAATGGCGAACCATTAGCGCCTAAGAAGATTGCGGACAAGTTCGTTCGTCAGTGCGGAGTTCTTGTGAAGGACCAACTCCCGATCTCCCTTCAAGAATGGAGAAAGCCAGCAAAGCCAC
>NW_021245781.1:0-1682 GCF_002162155.2 Triticum dicoccoides | reverse complement strand
ATGCCCTAGAGGCAATAATAAAGTTATTATTTATTTCCTTATAATCATGATAAATGTTTATTATTCATGCTAGAATTGTATTTACCGGAAACATAATACATGTGTGAATACATAGACAAACAGAGTGTCACTAGTATGCCTCTACTTGACTAGCTCGTTAATCAAAGATGGTTATGTTTCCTAACCATGAACAATGAGTTGTTATTTGATTAACGAGGTCACATCATTAGTAGAATGATCTGATTGACATGACCCATTCCATTAGCTTAGCACCCGATCGTTTAGTATGTTGCTATTGCTTTCTTCATGACTTATACATGTTCCTATGACTATGAGATTATGCAACTCCCGTTTACCGGAGGAACACTTTGGGTACTACCAAACGTCACAACGTAACTGGGTGATTATAAAGGAGTACTACAGGTGTCTCCAATGGTCGATGTTGGGTTTGCGTATTTCGAGATTAGGATTTGTCACTCCGATTGTCGGAGAGGTATCTCTGGGCCCTCTCGGTAATACACATCACATAAGCCTTGCAAGCATTACAACTAATATGTTAGTTGTGAGATGATGTATTACGGAACGAGTAAAGAGACTTGCCGGTAACGAGATTGAACTAGGTATTGGATACCGACGATCGAATCTCGAGCAAGTAACATACCGATGACAAAGGGAACAACGTATGTTGTTATGCGGTCTGACCGATAAAGATCTTCGTAGAATATGTAGGAGCCAATATGGGCATCCAGGTACCGCTATTGGTTATTGACCGGAGACGTGTCTCGGTCATGTCTACATTGTTCTCGAACCCGTAGGGTCCGCACGCTTAAGGTTACGATGACAGTTATATTATGAGTTTATGCATTTTGATGTACCGAAGGTTGTTCGGAGTCCCGGATGTGATCACGGACATGACGAGGAGTCTCGAAATGGTCGAGACATAAAGATTGATATATTGGAAGTCTATGTTTGGACATCGGAAGTGTTCCGGGTGAAATCGGGATTTTACCGGGTTACCGGGAGGTTACCGGAACCCCCCGGGAGCCATATGGGCCATCATGGGCCTTAGTGGAAAGGAGAAAGGGGCAGCCCAAGGGGGCTGCGCGCCTCCCCCCTTCCCCTAGTCCTATTAGGACTAGGAGAGGTGGCCGGCCACCCCTCTCCCTCTTTCCCCCTTGGGAATCCTAGTTGGAATAGGATTGGGGGGGGAGTCCTACTCCCGGTAGGAGTAGGACTCCTCCTGCGCCACCTCCTCCTGGCCGGTGCCTCCTCCCCCCCTTGGATCCTTTATATACGGAGGCAGGGGCACCTCTAAACACACAAGTTGACACAAGTTGATCCACGTGATCGATTCCTTAGCCGTGTGCGGTGCCCCCTGCCACCATATTCCTCGATAATACTGTAGCGGAGTTTAGGCGAAGCCCTGCTGCTGTAGTTCATCAAGATCGTCACCACGCCGTCGTGCTGACGAAACTCTTCCCCGACACTTTGCTGGATCGGAGTCCGGGGATCGTCATCGAGCTGAACGTGTGCTCGAACTCGGAGGTGCCGTAGTTTCGGTGCTTGATCGGTTGGATCGTGAAGACGTACGACTACTTCCTCTACGTCGTGTCATCGCTTCCGCAGTCGGTCTGCGTTGGGTACGTAGACAACACTCTCCTCTCGTTGCTATGCATCACATG
>NW_021245780.1:0-801 GCF_002162155.2 Triticum dicoccoides | reverse complement strand
ACAATTGGCATCTCAGGAATTGTGCTCAAGGATAAGATGATAAACGTTCACTCACACCCTAGAATCCTTGAAACCCTTAAGCCCTACCAAGCCACAACATGGTCGGGTCTTGACCTTGGGCTTTGGCTCTAGATCGATAAGACCTTGGCCAATACTCAACCGTGACCATCACCAATGCCTCAGCCCACTTTATGTACCCCATAGACTTCATGGAGTGCTTGGACAAGTTAGTTGTCTGTCTACCCGAAGACGGAAGAAGAATCGTTGAGATGGTCAAGGAACATCTGAAGATCGTCATGTCTAGGAGGAAGAACTATACCAACCACCGTCGTCAAGAAGTAAACCTCCGCGTTGAAGACCAGGTGTATCTGCTAGCCACTTCTCTCTAAGGAACCAACCATTTCCATGACAAGGAGACCCACACCAAGATTCGTCGGCCCTCTCCGAGATCATTACGAGACGAAGAGAAGACAGTTACCAGCTGGAGTTGCCACCTGGGATACCTGATGTGCACAACACTTTACATGCATCACAACCCCGGAAGTGTTTCCAACTTCCTAACTTGCTCGATCTCTATGAGGGCATTGACCACCGAGCCAGCGACCCCTAGCCCAATCTAACCTACCGTGAGCTACCCATTAGCAGCCGGGATCAAAAAGAGCGTCATACACGAAGCCACACCATCAAGTACTTCAAGCTCAATGGAGCACTACACGGAAGCAGAAGCAACATGAGGACTTGAAGACTACCCTACATCCGAGTTTCTGTATCCCTTTCCGCGCCTAGTCTGGGAATCTCGGG
>NW_021245779.1:0-1354 GCF_002162155.2 Triticum dicoccoides | reverse complement strand
TCCTTGTATGCATGCGCCATGCAACTCGAAAGGTCTCCCGTCCTCTGAAGAGCTGGCTTGACTTGACACACAAACAGCGTCGTGTGTGATGCCGCCGACGTCGTCAAGCCCCGACGGGTGTCATTGCCTCGCGCCGCCACGTCCTCTCGCCAGTCTTCCCGCATGTGTACTCGCACCGCCGCGAGCGAGCGAGCCGCCGGTCGTACATGCCGCCACCGTGGGCGCGTGTATCTCGGCTGGCTGCGTCCGTCCCGATCTTGCCGACGCTGCCGCCAGGCGCATCTGTTCTTGGTCCTCCTCGGCCTCCTCCGTCCATCTCGTCGACGCTTTTGCCTGGGGCTGAAGAGAGATGAAATGAGAGAAGAAAATAGTGAGAAGATTAATTATATAGGCACGCCCATTGGCAAAGAAGGATGCTTGTTGTGTTGATGGTTGATGTAGCATGTGGCTGCTTTTATAGAAGAAGGCTTCGATTGGGCTCGCCGGCGGCCGTTCGTCGTCGTCGCGGACGCCGGCGCATCATCTGCGCCCTAGGAGTGCACCGAGACCGAGCACATGATCTGCTGGCACTGTGCTCGCGGCCTCCGACGGCGCGTGTAGTCGCTGCCTCTCCAGATGGGCGCGTCTCCTCTCCCTTCTCTTTTCTTGGACGCATGCTGTACGTTCGGCTGACAAACTTTGCGTCTCCAATCTGCATAATCAAGAAGACAGAAGAAGAAAAGAGAGAGATGAATCCACGTGCATGGTTCATGCATCAATTCGGCCTTGATGCAAAAGACTTGACGTTGCTGCCACCGAGAGTCTCATCAACACCATGAAGATAGCATCGAGGCTTCCTGTTCGTCGGCGGCCGGCGCGTATGCCATGCTGCAGCCTCCTCCTCGGCCCGGGCGCTATGCCAGCGTCGACGCGTCATCCGCGGCCGGTTGCACGGTCCTCGACACGGCCGCTGTGGGCGCGTCTCCCCCCTCCTCAGCTGATCGATCTGCTCTAGTATTTATAGGTAGAGGGTAAGGCGCAGGCGAGCTAACGAGCTCCCGATTTTCAAGGAGCAGATATGTACGATCTTGTGAGGGTCATAGTCTTATCTGCTTCCTGATGCTTATCCGGCCGGTCGTTAAGTTGTGACGCGTATATATGTATGTGCTAAGCATACCACGACCTGATCGATCGGGCATGCACGGTCATTTGCTTGCTGTACAACTTGGCCATTGACCATTTAACTAGCTATATGCGTATATACTAGCACGTACCATATGGATACACACATAATATTCTTCATTCTTCATAGCGCACGTGAGCCATGCATGGCTCATTGCATGCATAGTTATCTAATCAAGTTGATTTTTTTTTT
>NW_021245778.1:0-1539 GCF_002162155.2 Triticum dicoccoides | reverse complement strand
TGCAAACCTGTGAAATAAATCAATATATTATGTATTTGGGAATGTGTTTTAGAGACCTTCCATGAAGCAACAAGAAAACTTTAAAGAGAAGAATTAAGGTAATTCAAGTTGCACATGTGTAAGCATTACTTCTCTTGTAGATCTAGTTATACGTTCTGCTCGACTATGGTGTCATGTTATGTTTCTCAAAGCTCCGCTTGTAGGTTCAATTATCTATTGCTATATTCATGATCATTATCTTTTGCAAAGAAGTACCACATGGTCAGTGTCTAATTGTTTTTGTTGTATGCTTTTAGGCTTTATTGTTTTTATTAAGATATATTCATTTTCTATTGATTTTTACATGCTAGGTTGCACTTCTAGAAGAGTGCTTCAAACTTCCATTTTGGAGGGGAATGTCCATTCTGAACTTGGAACATCCTTTCTGTGCATTAGTGAAACAAGGGTGATAATAGAGAACATGTGTACCTCATGAGGTTGTTAGAATCCTCCTTTTTCCTTTCGAAGCGACCATCTTATTAACAGCTCAACAATGTGAAACTAGCCATAGTGTTGCATAATGATGCCACATCTCGCCAGAATTGTGCAATCAATAATACAGTAACCTTTCTCTGGCCTTATTATACGCCCCCCTTTTCTAAATATAATTCTTTGTAGATATTTTATTAGGAACTACATATGAATGTATACGGATGCTCCGTATATAGTCTATAATGAAATCTCTAAAAATGCTTATATTTAGGAACGGAGGGAGAACCATTATTCAAAATATATCTCTCTTCTCCACATCTATTAACTGCAAAGGCCATATGAATTAAATAACATCTCCACTGTAGCCAAAAGTCGGTCTTAAGGCTGATGTACACACGCCTATTGTTGGTCTTAAACATTGAAGGAAAATCTTAAATAGGTAATCCCTTCGTCCAAAAATACTTGTCCTAAAAATGGATAAAATGGATGTATCTATAACTAAAATAGGTCTAGATACAACCATTTGCAGGACAAGTATTTCCGGACGGAGGGAGTTAGCCATGGTGTTGAGACTCGGCCACAAGAGGTAAACAACTCATTTGCCTCTGTCATCTCCTCTGTCCGTAAGGGCTCCATTGGGGTGTGGAATATGAAGCCATTGCATGTTCTCTTCATTGAATAATTTGAGATACAAACAAAACAAAAGGCTGCAATGGTGGTCCAGTTTATATGATGGTGGGCTCCAGAATATAAGACGATGTCATTCTAAGCACCGGAAAAACATTTATCGGACGAAATATAAGTATGTCCGTTGTAATAACATCTTATATTATAGGACGGATGGAGTAGATACCTAGACACCCACTTTAATTTGGAGATAATGGTTAGCTAATGCGCCAACCATCCTCCATCTATCAAAGCATGACTTGCCCTTTATAAATAACACACTACTACTGGAGTTTGGAGTTGGCGGTTTATTCTCGTACTCTTCGACCAGTCGTGTATCAGACTCGTGAGAAAAAGAGAGAAATGACACTTCAGATGTGTTTGACTACTGCAAAACGATGT
>NW_021245777.1:0-506 GCF_002162155.2 Triticum dicoccoides | reverse complement strand
TTTCATGGACTACCACTCACTATTTCGGGGTCCCAGAGTGGTTTCCATGGTTAACGAACCCTGTGGTGCGTTTACGTGTCGGTCATCAACACTGGCAGTTTTGGCCAATTCTGGCCCATTTCTTGGATTATTACTCACTATTTTGGGGTCCCGGAGCGATTTCCATAGTTGTTGAACCCCAAGGTGCTCTTACGTGTCGGTCATCAACACTGGCAGTTTTGGCCGATTTTGGGCCGTTTCATGGACTATTACTCACTGTTTTGGGGTCCCGATGTGGTTTCCATGGTTAACGAACCATGTGGTGCGTTTATGTGTCGGTCATCAACACTGATAGTTTAGGCCGATTCTGGCCCGTTTCTTTGATTATTACTCACCATTTTCGGGTAACGAAGCAATTTCCATAATTGTTGAACCCCAAGGTCCGCTTACGTGTCGGTCATCCACACTGGCAGTTTTGGCCAATTGTGGCCCATTTCATGGACTATTACTCATTGTTTTGGGGTCCT
>NW_021245776.1:0-1022 GCF_002162155.2 Triticum dicoccoides | reverse complement strand
GTATGTGGGACTATCATTATCAACCTTACTTCTTTTGGCACTCACATTATGAACATGTGTAGCATCACGTTCGAGATTCATAAAGAATAAACCATTCACCATAGGAGCATGACCATAAAACATATCTCTCATAAAAATGGAACAACCATTATTCTCAGATTTAAAAGAGTAGCCATCTCGAATTAAACGAGATCCCGATACAATGTTCATGCTCAAAGCTGGCACTAAATAACAATTATTAAGGTTTAAAACTAATCCCGAAGGGAGATGCAGAGGTAGCGTGCCGACGGCGATCACATTGACCTTGGAACCATTCCCGACGCGCATCGTCACCTCGTCCTTTGCCAGTTTCCGCTTATTCCGCAGCCCCTGCTTTGAGTTACAAATGTGAGCAACTGCACCGGTATCAAATACCCAGGAGCCACTACGGGCACTAGTAAGGTACACATCAATTACATGTATATCACATATACCTCTTGTTTTGCCGGCCTTCTTATCCGCTAAGTACTTAGGGCAGTTCCGCTTCCAGTGACCGCTTCCCTTGCAATAAAAGCACTCAGTGGGCTTGGGTCCATTCTTTGGCTTCTTCCCGGCAGCTTGCTTGCCGGGCGCGGCAACCTCCTTGCCGTCCTTCTTGAAGTTCCTTTTACCCTTGCCTTTCTTGAACTTAGTGGTTTTATTGACCATCAACACTTGATGTTCCTTCCTGACTTCTACCTCTGCTGATTTCAGCATAGCAAATACTTCAGGAATGGTCTTTTCCATCCCCTGCATATTGAAGTTCATCACAAAGCTCTTGTAGCTTGGTGGAAGCGACTGGAGGATTCTGTCAATGACCGCATCATCCGGGAGATTAACTCCCAGCTGAGTCAAGCGGTTATGCAACCCAGACATAGTGAGTATGTGCTCACTGACAGAACTGTTTTCCTCCATCTTACAGCTGAAGAATTTGTCGGAGACTTCATATCTCTCGACCCGGGCATGAGCTTGGAAAACCATTTTCAGCTCTTCGAACATCTCAT
>NW_021245775.1:0-664 GCF_002162155.2 Triticum dicoccoides | reverse complement strand
GGCGCGATTTCGTCCGCCCGAGATGGACGTGTCCGGCGGCGGCGCGAGGAGATTTTTAGGGTTAGGGGGGAGAGAATACCCGGGATTTTCGGGGAGAGATCTATTTATAGAGGTAGAGGGAGCTAGGAAGCTCCAAATGAGGTGCGGTTTTCGGCCACGTGATCGTGGTCGAACGCTCCAGATGATGGAAGGAGTTTAGGTGGGTTTTGGGCCAGTGGAGAGGTGTTGGGCTGCAACACACACGAGGCCTTCTCGGTCCCTCGGTTAACCGTTGGAGTATCAAACAAAGTCCAAATGGCACGAAACTTGACAGGCGGTCTACCGGTAGTAAACCAAGGCCGCATGACAAGTCTTTGTCCAATCCGAAAACGTTTAACACCCGCACACGAAAAGAGGTAGAAAGGACCACCGGAGGACATAGGAGCGCCGGAATGCAAAATGGACAACGGGGAAAATGCTCGGATGCATGAGACGAACACGTATGCAAATGAAATGCACATGATGGCATGATATGAGATGCATGACAAAGATAACAACACGCGGAGACAAAAACCCGACAACGAGGAAATAAAATAACTTAGGCCGGAAACGGCAAGAGTTGGAGTACAAATAAGGTAAATTACATCCGGGGTGCTACAACACTCCACCACTACGAAAGGATATC
>NW_021245774.1:0-390 GCF_002162155.2 Triticum dicoccoides | reverse complement strand
CATGAACTCGAATTCTATTTTTTGAATACACTGGATGTTGATTCCAAATAATAGTACATTTGACGTACTAACTATATATTCATAATCTAAACCATGTTCCATACGTACACCGTGTTTATCACACAAAGTATAGTGCCCCGCCCCCTACATTATGACAAGTATTTAGACCTGAGCTGCAAAAGCCACACATTAGCCCAAATTATTATCAATGTTTTACATTATGATATCTTCTTCAAGTATCCGTATCCACTTTTTTATAATGAAGTATGATCTTTGTTCATGTTTTACACCTTCACGATCCTCTTCAATTTGTAGCTAGCTAGCACTAACTTTCTATCGTGCATGCACACGCCCGCCCCCCTCTTACCCACCCTTAGTGTCCCCTCCATC
>NW_021245773.1:0-391 GCF_002162155.2 Triticum dicoccoides | reverse complement strand
CGCTACTACTAAGTTGATAGTAGTAGCGCGGTTTTATACCCCTCACTACTACTAAGTATGAGGTAGGTGAAGTCGCCATATCCTCGGCCGAATCCCCATCTCCTCCCCCAAATCCCTCCTCTCGTCCACCACTCTCTCCCCTCACTTTCCATACGCTCTCACATGGACCTCTTGCCCATGCACCCATCCTCCTCCATGGCACCGAAAGAGGCCACCGCCTCGCGCCACCAGCGTCTAGGAGCTCGCCGGTCTTCCACCTACGTCTAGGAGGCCGCCGCCCTGCGGCACCACACCGGAGCACCTCGCCACCGGTGACTAGCTCCGCTGCTCCCTACATCACCTTCCTCTCTCCCTCGGTTTTCCTTTTCTCTCTCTCCCTCTGGGTTGACTC
>NW_021245772.1:0-395 GCF_002162155.2 Triticum dicoccoides | reverse complement strand
CAAGCAGGCCTCCACCGCCGAGTCGACGACAACGAGGATGCGGGATAGGCATCGTCGACGTCGATGCGGGAACTACCTCTATATATAGTTAAATAAAGTAGTTTTATTAATTAAATCAACTAGTTCAACTACTAAGCACTTACTATAAATAAATAAAGTAGTACTTACTAAAAACAAACCACTTCTATATATAGTAAAATAAAGTAGTTTATTAAATCAACTAGCTAGTTGAACTATATATGAAGCACTTACTATAAATAAAATAAAGTAGTACTTACTAAAAATAAACTAATTTAACTATAGTTCTATTATTTTTCTACCTAATTATATTAAACACTTTCTCTTCTTATTTTTTCCTTTTTCCTCTATTCTAAATATGAACATATTCATAAATG
>NW_021245771.1:0-2233 GCF_002162155.2 Triticum dicoccoides | reverse complement strand
GTTTAAGACAAGATCACGTTTAAGGGTAGGGGAATTAATAAAAGCTTGACCGATGTGTCGAATATCCATACCTCCACCACTTGCAGTATGAATCTGATAATTGCCAAGGTATTTCTCCCGGAGAGCGGGTTGCTCTAGTTCACCAGTAATGTGGTCGGTTGCACCAGAGTCAACGTACCACACACCATCGCCCCTTGCTCGCGCATAGCTGCAGCAACAAGACGGCAGTCGGGGACAATATCTTCATCATACTGGTGCCAGCAATCCATGACTTCATGGCCTGCCTTTTTGCAGAGTTGACACCAAGGACGCCCCCGGGAGGAGGACGGGCGACGGCTAGAGTTGTTGTTGAAGCCGCCGCTTGAGGGTTTGTTGGTGTAGTTGCTGGAAGTGTTGTAGCCGTCGCCGCCAAAGCTGTTGTAGCCGCCATCTCCCTGGAAGTTGCCACCCCGCGCCCAGCGGTGCGAGACTGCCCCTGGTGACCGTGCCCACGTCCGCGACCACGAGATACAATGTTGGCAAAAGATTGGTGGAGGTTGGTGCGGTGAAGAAGGCTGAGGCGGGCATCAAAACTTAGGAACTGGCTGTAGAGCTCCTAAACCGTGATTGGTTCCACCCGAGCAGTGAGCACCGAGACGACAGAGTTGTACTCCATATCTAGCCAGGCTTGAATTTTGGAGACGATCTCCGGATCGGAGAGCGCAGCGGCAGTACAGGCAACTTCATCTGTGAGACTTTTAATTTTGCCAAGGTACTCGGTCATGGTCATATTACCTTTTTGAAGATCGGTCAGCTCGATGCGGGTCTTGATAGCTTGAGCTTGACTCTAAGCAGCAAACATGGCGTGAATTGCACGCCAAACTTTGGCCGACGTCTGTAATGTGGCGACCTGTGCAAGGATATCGCGGGAAAGAGAGCCCATAAAAAATCCCTGAAGTTGTTGCTGTTGTGCATACCAGAGGGTCCTTGCAAAGTTGGCGACTTGCTCTTCTTTGCCATCTTTGGTGATGGTGAGGGTGGGCGGCGGTGCCGGGATCTTCTCGTCGAGGTGATGCTCCATCTGTGCTCCTTTGATCTGCGGTAGCACGACGGCCTTCCAGGGAAGAAAGTTCCCCCTTGTCAGCTTCTCCTGCGGTGGTGGTCCAAGTGATGCGGTGGTGGTGGTGGAAGAGGAGGCGAAGGTGGAGGAGGAGGTGGTGGAAAGTGCACCCATGGTGCTGGGCATCATGGTGGCGGAGGTGGTAGACATACTCTCGATGGAGGAAGGTAGCTAGATGTGTTCTTGTTGAGGAAGAGGCTCTGTTACCATGTAAATTATTGTGGGAAGCGTAGAACCCTTTGCTCGGGCCGCATTACATTATATAGGATACATGCCGTGGCTTACAAGTTTAGATCGATACAAGATTGATCGGTTACAGAAGAAAGATCGGGAGAGGTTGAAACAAAAGAAGAGATAGAATAGGTTTACAATTTAAACAGAGTTCTATCTCTATACAACAACTAATTCTAACAGGTATTACTCCTATATTTCAGACTTTGTGTTAAATTCGTGGTCCAATGTTTGGTGGGAAAATCAGAAATACTATGCACTGACGATAGTTTGCTTGCTGTGTAACCTGTATCATCAGTGTCCCACAGTATATGCTGCTTGCAACATTTTGAGTGCAGCGGCAACATGTTTCAGCTGCCTTTTGTGCATCCTGGTGTCCTGATTGTCATGTAGATCAATTATCAACAAAACATTCCAATTGTCTTTAGGCATACATTATTATGATCAGATATATGCCTTTGAACTTCATCGCAAAATATCTTTGATCAATATGGCTTAAAACACCAGGAGGTACCATGTCATTTTAGACATTTTGCCTGCATATCTCATTGAGCTTGTCAATCTAATTAGATTATAGCAGTTCTTACATCTTTTATCGTTCTATTAGAAAATTTCTTTGATCTATGATTTTACATTGCATTGTTTCTTATAAATATATTGTTACCTATGGCAAAGAAGAAGCGGACCGATGTGATGTGTAATTTTATTTTGGCCTTAAGGATCCATTACTTTGCATATGAATCCTTTAGTTGTGTGCATATATGCTTTGCTAGCAGGACTAGACTGAATCAGATGATCTTATTTTGCTCCTTCCTATCTCCAACAACTAGATTAATGCTCGATTTTACAACAAAAGTAACCCGATTTTACAGCAAGTAGTCAGCTGCTACTTGATTTTATTAT
>NW_021245770.1:0-399 GCF_002162155.2 Triticum dicoccoides | reverse complement strand
GGAGAGAAAGAGAGAGAGGGGGTGGGGCGCGGCCCCATTAACGTTACGTGGAGCCCTCCCTCTTTGCCATCCGCCACCCTTTGCCGTCCGCCTTCTTGCTCTTTGCCGTCCGCTAGCGGACGGCAAAGAGGGGGCCCGTTAGGTTTTTTTTTGCAGCTCGTCAGTGGGGCCCCTCCCTCTTTGCCGTCCACTAGCCGACGGCAAAGAATCTTTGCCGTCCGCTTTTTGGAAGCTGATGGCAAAGAGCTTCTTTGCCGTCCGCTAGCGGACGGCAAAGAACTGGCAGATGGCAAAGTAGCTGATTCCAGTAGTGTCACATCAACTAGGCATATCAACGGGCTATGGAGATGCCCATTAATAGATATCAATGTGAGTGAGTGGGGATTGCCATGCAACGGA
>NW_021245769.1:0-864 GCF_002162155.2 Triticum dicoccoides | reverse complement strand
TCTCACATTCTTCCATTGATGACAGGTCATAGTTTCCAAAACGGGTCCAATTGATTGAGCAGCTAAAGCCACACCTCCACACTTCGTTGCAATGGCTTCCCCTATATCCTTGATCTGTTCTTTATCAGCTCTAGATTCAAAGCCACTTTTTTGCTTAATTATAGTCCAGCACATCTCATCTGTTAGTGATGCTAGCTCATGTGGGGGAATGGTCGAAATTTTCTCTGCAATCTCCTCATTGCGTGTCGTTGCTATAACAACCACCTTGCTGCCCTTTCCAACCTTAAGCATGGCAATTAGACTATCCAACCGGGAATCATCCTCCGCCCACAAATCATGAAGAATGATCAGAATCTTCTTATTGGCGAATAGCTTTGCAAGTGATATGTGTATCGTCTGCTTTTCAGTGTACAGACTCTCATTCTCTGACAATTGACTTATTAAAGAATTACCAATTTTGTTCAAATCAAATGTCTCGGACACGTAAATCCACACCCTGACATAGTCTTCAAATTTGGTTTTATTATTGTAAATCATTTTCGCCAAGGTCGTTTTGCCAAGGCCTCCAATGCCGTGGATAGCAAGGACAATAAGCTCTTCTATTACGCTCTCAGAGAAAGAAACCCATATTTTCTTTTCTTCTTCGGTCCTCCCAATGATTGATGCCTCAATGGTTGATGATGTTTCACGCATTTGGATGACTTTGAGATCATCCGCATTAGTGCACGACACTAACATGAATTTCTGATATTGATCTGTGATCCCCTGCAGTTCCTCTCTCATCGTCTTCATCTTGTTAGCCATTGTGAACTTGGGGCCGATTGTGAAACAAGGTATCATAATTTTTTTGTGGGAAAAACTTTC
>NW_021245768.1:0-1292 GCF_002162155.2 Triticum dicoccoides | reverse complement strand
AAGACCACCGACCAAACTAACCGTGCCTTATGAGACTTTATTTGGTAATGAAATTTCTGAGTACTTATATTCAGTTTGACGCTTCCAGTCCAATCCAAAGCAAACATCTTGCTTTGTATCTATATAATTGCGCTTTAACAGTTTATCTGGTACCTAAAACTTTATCTCGCGTCGGTCACCTTCTTCCTTCCTTCACTCCTTCCCCGCCTCCGGTTGCTTGCTGACCTCATGGCCATCGAGCCACGACTATGGGCGTCGCTCTTCTAGGTTTTGTGTGCTAGATAAATAACCTCTAGTTTGTTTATGCAGTGGCAAAACATCTGCCAACCGACAGCATTGAGCATTTTTTTCCAAGGCAACCAGGACGGAAGGTTGTCGCTTCAATGTTACCGGTACTGCTAGTACATTTAATTGATGGGCCAACAAACTATCACACATAGCATGGGCCAGTGGATGACCAGTCAGTCCCTCACATGCGATGCATCATGCTTGAGGCCCATTGAAGTATTCTGGTGGAAGGCAAGACGCACAGCACAAAGTTTAGTCCCACCCTCCCGAGGCAAGGAGGTAGACACCACCTTATAAAGTGGATCTAAAGTTGTCTTTTAGAATACAAGAAATTGATAGAGTATTGATGTACGCACACATTAGCGCGTGCGCTCGCGTGATTATATGCTTTCGGTTTATTTTTGGTGTTTTCTTTTTTATTTATGTAAACACATGCACCTGTTTATCTAACAATACACAATCTTGATTTTCAAGTAGGATCCATTATAGTGTGTGCCCATTCCTCTAGTTGATGAATATTAGCATGGCAATTGCTAAGATTCTATGGTAGATCAAAAGGAAGAATCCCAAGCGCAACCTAAAGGAGACCCGTGAAACCATTGACCCTAGAGGCGGCCCAGCAAGAAGAAGGAGCACACACCCCAGACTCAACCGACATCGGGGGTTTGCTCCCCTCCATTGACTGCCCCGGCGGCAGGGAGGGAAGTCAACATCGGGAACTTGTTTTTGCGTGTGTTCAATAGTCTAGATGTCATACTTGGGCTCTTTGGTTGTCAATGGCTTCGTCTCCAACTGTACCAATGATAGCGGCAAGTAAGTTTTCTAGATATCTCCTATCAAACCAGTGGTTCTCTCAACTATCCGTGTTTGATCTGGAGAGCAAACCACATACGTACAGTAAGTTGCACGGATTTTCTTTGCGTCGGTCGGAATTTAAACTTGTTACAATCCCGGTCAGCAGAGCAGCACGACTACTTCACTCACAAACTCTCTCTCTCTCTCTC
>NW_021245767.1:0-2223 GCF_002162155.2 Triticum dicoccoides | reverse complement strand
GGACCAATGGGGGCATTGGACCCGGTTCGTGAGCCCCGGGGGCCGGCCGGGCCACGTGGGCCACTGGTCCCGGTTCGTCTGGACCTTTTTGTCCCGGTTGGAGGGACGAACCGGGACCAATGTGCCTTGGTCCTGGCCCACCACCATTGATCCCGGTTGGTGGCCTGAACCGGGACCAAAGGCTTCCCTTTAGTCCCGATTCAAGCCACGAACCGGGACCAATTAATTGCTTATATATACCCCTCGCCCGCGAGCTGAGCACTCTCACTACTCTGTTTTTCGTAGCCGGCGAGGAGAGAGCTTTGTGGTGCTCTAGCTCATCTCCTATGCACACGAGGTGTTCGATGGAATGCCCGAGGCACACTACTTAACCTTTCTCCTCTCCAAGCTCGACCTCCAAGCTCCATTTTTCTCAATATTTGTCTAGGTTTAGCGGTCCGTCACGTCCCGTCCCCGTCTTCACCGCCGTCGATCGCCCGCGCCGATCTCGTCGCCGGCACCACCGTGGTGAGCCTCTTGTTTTTATCTTCTTTCTGAAAGGAAAAAAAATTCTTACTTGTATGTTTATATAGATACTTGTATAATTTTCTTACTTTTATTATTGCATCTTATATAGTGCGATGATTTTGGTATCCGCCCCCGTCGGTCCTCGTCCTGTCTATGATTCGGATGAGGTATATATTATCTTTTCATAACTATTGGTTCATCTATTGTTTATGACAATTATGCCGACCAACATGACATAGATTTTATTTATCTAGGAGGTTGTTGAACCGGAAATTCCAACCCACCCTATTATCGAGAGGTTAAATTTAGTTGAAGAAGAAAACAATTTCTTGAAGGAAAAAATTAGAAAAATTGAGGAGGAGAAGATGATATTGGAGTTGCATGTTGCGGATGTCGTGGATGATCACAAGATCAAGATGGATGCAATGCGCTTGAAGATTAGAAAGATTAGAAAATATGCCATTCATACCGAGGCTTGGTATCATTATGCCGTTGGATCAGTTGTTACATTGGTTGCGATTATGATCGCATTTGTTTTCGCATTGAAATGTTTTACATAGTTTCAATGTATGGTTTAATTAATTTAGATGCTCTGCAGAGCTTTATGTTGTTAGATGAGAACTATGTATGTACTTTGGTTTTAATGTGATGATGAACTTCTATTAATTTGGTCACTTAATTATCTATTCATGATATTCGGTAATGATTTTTGACACACTTAATTATATATAATGCACGCAGATGAACCGGCAATGGATGTACGGTTCAAGACACACCTCCGAGTACATTAAGGGCGTGCATGAATTTCTCGAAGTGGCCGAGGCAAACAAGCAGAATGGTTTTATGTGTTGTCCATGCCCTATATGTGGGAATACGAAGTCTTACTCTGACCGAAAAATCCTTCACACCCACCTGCTTTACAAGGGTTTCATGCCACACTATAATGTTTGGACGAGGCACGGAGAAGGGGTTATGATGGAAGACGGCGAAGAAGAAAAGTACGATGACAACTATGTGCCCCCTGAATACGATGATGCTACTGAAGATCAAGAGGAACTAGACGATGTGCACGATGATGCTGCAATAGGCGAAGCTGCTGAAGATCAAGAGGAACCAGACGATGTGCCCGATGATGATGATCTCCGCCGAGTCATTGTCGATGCAAGGACGCAATGCGAAAGTTAAAAGGAGAAGCTGAAGTTCGATCGCATGTTAGAGGACCACAAAAAAGGGTTATACCCCAATTGCGAAGATGGCAACACAAAGCTCGGTACCGTACTGGAATTCCTGCAGTGGAAGGCAGAGAATGTTGTGCCTGACAAAGGATTTGAGAAGCTACTGAAAATATTGAAGAAGAAGCTTCCAAAGGATAACGAATTGCCCGACAGTACATACGCAGCAAAGAAGGTCGTATGCCCTCTAGGATTGGAGGTGCAGAAGATACATGCATGCCCTAATGACTGCATCCTCTACCGCGGTGCATACAAGGATCTGAACGCATGCCCGGTATGCGGTACCACCAACCGGGACCAAAGGCCCCCTGACTGGGCTCGGCGCACAGGGCCACGTGGAGGCACATTGGTCCTGGTTCGTGTTTGAACCGGGACTAATGGGTGGAGGTATTAGTAACGACCCATTAGTCCCGGTTCATGAACCGGGACTAAAGGCCCTTACGAACCGGGACTATTAGGTGTTTTTCTACTAGTGTATTACATT
>NW_021245766.1:0-2510 GCF_002162155.2 Triticum dicoccoides | reverse complement strand
TTTTTACTCCTTATACCTCATGCCCTCTGATCCGAGTCATCTTATCCTTCCTACGGGGTTAAGAAACTAGGCTTTCTCTTCTTTCTATCAGGATCATGTGTTACTAATCCGTAGACTTATAGGATTGATGGATTCAAGCCAGTTCAGTTGCTACTACTTTCGTGTATTCATAGTTGGCCACAGATTCTTGATATTGTGATGATCGAGTGGTTATGCCACCATTTTGCAGGATGTCTCAAATCTTTTGAGCATTTACAGTCATTATGCTGTCCGAGTCATCCCACGTTTCTAAATAGTCTGATGCATTTGTAAATCCCTTCTTTTCGTTCCCGAAGTTCCTTTGGGCCAGTTTAACCACACTAGCTAGTGTGTTGAGGTACTTCATTGCCTCGGTATATAGGTTGGAGCTATTATTATGACCATATGTGTTTAGAGTATCACCTAGTAATCTAGCCATGCTTTGTGTTCCCAGTGTGATGTTTCTGGCCATCATTCTCGAAAGCATCCCATGATGCCACTTAGTAGTAGGTATTCTACTCCTGGGTTTGAACCCGAGATTCACCCTACTTACCTCATGTTGATAGTGTTTGCTAGTTCCTTTGGGATATTAGTAACCTTTGTGTTAGTCCTCGAGTTTCATGGTATATCGTTCTTCCAAATACCATGAACTACTTATGGCAGAAGTTCCTCATTGAACAAAGAGATCACAACAAGAGTGCCCTCGATGAGTTCCACATTCTATATTGTGATTCTGCCAATCCATCCTATCTGCATGGGTTATCCGAAAGAAACCTGTTGAAGTTGGTTCGACATACTAATCTATGCATCCACAACTCAGAAAATTGTATGTTCCTTTGAGTTGTCCCTCTTTAGTTGTATTCTGACCCTCATCTATCAATTGATAGTAAGGAGTAGTTGTGCAATCATGTTTATTGATGCCTATTACTCTTGTGGTCCGTCAAGCCATTCTATTCCAGAGTGACTAGGAGAAACAAACTCCAGTACCCTTTTCCATTTCTAGGATTGGGTCAAAGCAGTTGTAATCCACAGATCAAAATGCCAATCTAGCTTTTGCTCTGTTCTACCGTGGAGTGTCACCTTCTTTCTTATCAAGAATGTCATTAGAATTGCACCACCTCTTATGAATTCTTGATTTAGTGATACTTCTTGCCATCATTGTTCATTCCTCGGCTCCGTGTTGTTGTAACCGGAATGCCGACAAGTGAATCGTGATGTGTGAAATCAATACTCTCATTCTTATCGTGATGGATATCGAATCACTGTTCTAGAATAGATTGTGCTACCTACTCCTTATTTCTGGTGCACTCTTTGATCAATGAGTTAGGATTATTCATTCCCTTGCTTATTTGATCATATCATCTTGCCCTAAAAAGCAAGATTTTTCTCGAGCTTAGAGACATATCGGTGGTTCGTGATTTTCCGGATATCTTCTCGGAAGTATTACCAGGTTTCCCCCTGACTGTTATGTTGAGTTCGTGATCAAGTTGGTTTCTTGTAAACCACCCCTTGTCCAAGAATCTGTGTTGGATACCCCTAAGCTAGTTGGTTAAGATAAACAACAACTTGGAGAGTTGGAAGATAAAAGCTTGTCCGACTTAGTTCATCTCTAAGGGATATCTTCTGTGTGTGTGTGTGTGTGTGTTGAAGAAATATGATATTCTCATCGATTGGTCCTCATGATCAGTTGTTGGATCTGTTGTCTTGTCAAAACTTTGACTTGAGTGTGGGCTATCGTCAAATCAAATCAGAACCAATGATGTTCGTAATGTTGTTTTACCCGTGGTTGTTTCCTCGGGCATACACCGTTATATCCTTTTGGTCTGACCGATGCTATCGCCTTGTTCACATAGTCGTGGAATTCCATGTATATGGAACCTTGATAAATGTTGTCGAGCCCATCGACAACATCCTTAGTTTCTCCATGATTCATGTTGAACATCAAGATAGTCTTGGAAACTTGTGTAAGCATTTCTTCGTGTTCCGTTCATGAAGTCTATGTTTGGTGGAAGAAGTGATTTTCTCTAGTTCATGTGCATCTAATGTAAGTTGCCGCCATGAATTCGAGGAAGTCAGTTTTTGATTCCTTTGGAATCATCCAGGGTCAGCCATGCATGTGCGAAGTATACATTAGATTGTGAGATTAGCTACCTTCATTCCATGTGCATCCCTAGCACACCAAGCCACTGTTTGATTTGTTCAGGGATAAGAAGTTCATCGATAAGTATACAAGGACTTTAATATCCTCGTTGATGGTTCCCCACCTGAACTCGGTAGTGTTTCATTGTAAGACTACTATGTGGTCATGCTTGTCTTGGACAACATGTTCACATGTGTGTAGCAGAACCAGCTCATGTTTTGAAGCTTGCTATCGTAGTCCATTTCTCGAGAATCTCGCAACGTCATCTCATCGATTTGTGTTGCAAACTTTCATTTTTCTTTCTAGACTCGATGAGTCTGGATTATTCTGACACCAACCAGATCTGAATCTC
>NW_021245765.1:0-691 GCF_002162155.2 Triticum dicoccoides | reverse complement strand
TCGCCGCCTCCGGCCGCCGCCGGCCCGCGGGGCCCGCGTCAGGCCCGTGCGGGCCCAGATCCGGCCGCCGCCCGACGCACCTCACCCTGCCGCGCGCCGCCTGAGTGCCCCGCCGCCTTCGCCGCCAGAGCCGCCGGTGGCCGACTTCTCACCGCCATGCGCCGCCGCGGCCATGCGCCGCCGTGCCTCGCCTCCTTCCCGCCGGCGCCGCCCTTCGCTGGCGTGGCCCCGCCGCCGCCGCCATGCGCCCCGCCGCCGCCTTGGGTCGCCGGGTCCGCCCCCGGTGCAACTCCGGCGAGCCCCGCGTCCTCCTCCACCGCGCTCCGGCGAGGTCTCCTCCAAGTCCGGCCATCTCCATCGTCTCCAGCGAGGTCCCGTGGATCGGGACCAGATCCACCACTCCCCCGATCCAAACGCCCCGTCCAGATCCGGATCCCTCCGTCCCGCACGTCTCTGTCCCGGGTTGAAATTAAATGTTATTCAATATGCTAGTAAAACTCTAGACAATGCCTAAAGAAATTATGCTACTACTGAAAAAGAATTCTTAGCAGTTGTATTTGCTTGTGATAAGTTCAGACCTTATATTGTTGATTCTAAAGTAACTATTCACACGGATCATGCTGCTATTAAATATCTTATGGAAAATAAAGATGCTAAACCTAGACTTATTAGATGGGTTCTCTTTCTACAA
>NW_021245764.1:0-2683 GCF_002162155.2 Triticum dicoccoides | reverse complement strand
AATTGTAGCAGTTTCGCTCTCGACTAGAAGATCTTTTGTCATTGTAGGACCTTGACTTGAAGCTTCTATCTTTGCTTCTACTCTTGTAGAACTTGTTGAAGTTCTTCACCATTAAGCTCAATTCTTCATTGAAGTCTTGTTTCTCACTTGATGATGTAGGGGCTTCACATGAGGCTTTATAGGCACCACTTGATTTGTTGTGAAGTTCCTCTTTATCCTTAAGTGACATCTCATGAGCAACAATTCTTCCAATCACCTCCGTTGGCTTGAGATCTTTGTAATTTGGCATCATTTGGATCAATGTGCACACGGTATCATATTTTCCATCCAAGGCTCTTAGAATCTTCTTGATGATGAATCTATCGGTCATCTCTTCACTTCCTAAGCCAGCAATCTCATTTGTGATGAGAGCAAGCCTAGAGTACATTTCAGCGACACCTTCACCATCCTTCATCTTGAACTTGTCAAGTTGGCTTTGAAGCACATCCAACTTGGATTCCTTGACGGAGTCGGTACCTTCGTGCATATCAATCAAAGTGTCCCAAATTTCCTTTGCATTCTCAAGACAGCTGATTTTGTTGAATTCTTCGGGGCACAATCCGTTGAAGAGAATATCACAAGCTTGAGCATTGTATTGCAACATCTTCAACTCATCTGCGGTAGCTTCACGGTTTGGTTCTCTCCCATCAAAGAAGTCACCTTGCAAGCCAACACATACAATAGCCCAAACAGTGGGGTTATGCCCAAGAATATGCATTTTCATTTTATGCTTCCAACTAGCAAAATTAGTACCATCAAAGTAAGGACCTCTACGGTGATAATTTCCCTCGCTAGACGCCATACTCTGCTAGGTTGTGAAACCAAGGCTATGACCACCAAAGCTATGGAGATCAAAGCAAATGGAGACCAAAGCTCTGATACCACTTGTAGGATCGAAAGTATGTCTAGAGGGGGGTGATTAGACTACTTGACCAATAAAAACTTAACATTTTCCCAATTTTAGTTCTTGGCAGATTTTAGCTAATTTAGGACAAGTCAAGCAATCATCACATAATTCAAGCAAGCATGCAAAGAGTATATAGGCAGCGGAAAGTAAAGCATGCAACTTGCAAGAATGTAAAGGGAAGGGTTTGGAGAATTCAAACGCAATTGGAGACACGGATGTTTTTCCCGTGGTTCGGATAGGTGGTGCTATCCTACATCCACGTTGATGGAGACTTCAACCCACGAAGGGTAACGGTTGCGCGAGTCCACACAGGGCTCCACCCAAGGGTAATGGTTGCGCGAGTCCACACAGGGCTCCACCCACGAAGGGTCAACGAAGAAGCAACCACCCACAAAGGGTCCACGAAGAAGCAACCTTGTCTATCCCACCATGGCCATCGCCCACACAGGACTTGCCTCACTAGCGGTAGATCTTCACGAAGTAGGCGATCTCCTCGCCCTTACAAACTCCTTGGTTCAACTCCACAATCTTGTCGGAGGCTCCCAAGTGTCACCTAGCCAATCTAGGAGACACCACTCTCCAAGAAGTAACAAATGGTGTGTAGGTAATGAACTCCTTGCTCCTGTGCTTCAAATGATAGTCTCCCCAACACTCAACTCTCTCTCATAGAATTTGGATTTGGTGGAAAGAAGATTTGAGTGGAAAGCAACTTGGGAAGGCTAGAGATCAAGATTCATATGGTAGGAATGGAATGTCTTGGTCTCAACACATGATTAGGTGGTTCTCTCTCAGAACATATGAGTTGGAATGGTGTATGTGTTCTGATGGCTCTCTCCACAAGTGAAGAGGAGGTGGAGGGGTATATATAGCCTCCACACAAAATCCAACCGTTACACACAGTTTTCCAATCTCGGTGGGACCGAATCAACAAACTCGGTCGGACCGAAAATGTAAACCTAGTGACCGTTAGAGATTTTCGGTGGGACTGACATGCAACTCAGTAGGACCGATATGGTTAGGGTTTGGGCATAATACAAACTCGGTGAGACCGATTACACAAACTCGGTGAGACCGAATTTGGTAATTAGATAACCAGAGAGTTGGTCAGGCAAACTCGGTGGGACCAATTTGCTCTTTCGGTGAGACCGAAAAGTTACAAAGGGGAACACTGAATTTACATTGCAATCTCGGTGGGACCGATTCGCTCTTTCGGTGAGACCGAAAAGTTACGAAAGGGAAACAGAGAGTTTGCAACTCCATCTCGGTGAGACCGAGATCCCTATCGGTAGGACCAAATTGCTAGGGTTTGGTAGTGGCTTATGACAAATGAAAACTCGGTGGCGCCGGATAGGAAGAATCGGTAGGACCGAGTTTGGCTTAGGGTTTAGGTCATATGTGGATATGGGAAAGTAGTTGAGGGTTTTGGAGCATATCACTAAGCACATGAAGCAAGAGGCTCATTAAGCAACACCTCATCCCTCCTTGATAGTATTGGCTTTTCCTAAAGACTCAATGTGATCTTGGATCACTAAAATATAAAATGAAGAGTCTTGAGCTTTTGAGCTTGAGCCAATCCTTTGTCCTTAGCATTTTGAGGGTTCCACTTTCACATCCATGCCATGCCAATCATTGAGCTTTCCTGAAATAATTATCTTGGAATAGCATTAGCTCAATGAGCTATATGTTGTTATGAATTACCAAAACCACCTAGGGATAGTTGCACTTTCAGTTTCTCCA
>NW_021245763.1:0-520 GCF_002162155.2 Triticum dicoccoides | reverse complement strand
GATCTCTAAGTGAAAACGGAAATAGCTTCAATTTAACAATATCATTATCCGTATCTTTCTTCTTTTGCGTGTCACACAAATCAACAAAGTTGTTTAGATGAGTAGCGGCATCTTCACTAGGAAGGCCGGCAAATTGATCTTTCATAACAAGATTCAGCAAAGCGGTATTGATTTCACAAGACTCAACATCATTAAGAGGAGCAATCGGAGTACTAAGGAAATCATTATTATTGGTATTCGAGAAATCACACAATTTGGTATTATCATGTGCCATGGCAACAAGTAATCCAACACACAAGCAAACAGAAAACGGCAAACGGAAAAGAGAGGAGATTGGGAAAGAGAGGGCGAATAAAACGGCAAGGGTGAAGTGGGGGAGAGGAAAAGAGAGGCAAATGGCAAATAATGTAAATGCGAGGGAGATGAGTTTGTGATGGGTACTTGGTATGTCTTGACTTGAGCGAAGACCTCCCCGGCAACGGCGCCAGAAATCCTTCTTGCTACGTCTTGAGATTGCGTT
>NW_021245762.1:0-1007 GCF_002162155.2 Triticum dicoccoides | reverse complement strand
TGAACAGGACGATAAAGTAGCATGTAATATTAAGCGATGCATAACGTAAGTAGACACGAAAGAGTGCGACCTCTCTTGCGGACCCGTGTAGTCCTCGAGGTCATCTGCTCGGTTAATGATGGTGATGCAGTTTTCATGGCTGCCATCGGCGGGGAAAAAGAATTGAGGCGGCGAAAGACAGTCTGGAGGCCGGATCCCTGCTGTGCTGGACCCTTCTGTCGTTGGAGCAGCTGAGCTAGGGTGGACGACTGCGCAGCAGGAGCGGGACAAACCACGCAAGATTTTCTTTGACAACTATCTGTAAGAGAAGTAATTCTGTAAGGGCTCGTTTGAATTGGAGGATTCCAACAATGCAGGGATAGGAAATAGACAGGAATAGGATAAGAATGCACGTGCAACATAGAGAATTTAAAAACACAGGATTTCTGCCAATCTGGGTGTTTGATTCACAACTATTGGAAGATCACATGATGCAAAGAAGCATGGTGAGATTAAGTCAAACCACAAGAAAATGTATGGTTATAATGCTATTATGCTACTATCTCTTAGTCTTGTGCTTCATGAATAGGAATTTGAAAAGGAGGACAAGTGAAAATTAAAACTACGTTTTTCTTTCAAGGAGACACTAAAGGAACAAATCCGTATGCTCAGTGGACAATATATATAACATGTAGAGTAAAAAAGAGATGCAACAAGTGTACAACCTCTTTGGCGAAGCCATGTCAATCTCAGCGTGATTGGGTTGGCCGGTGAGGATGCTCCGGCTGACTTTGCTGTCGGAGGAGGGGAAGAAGATCTTAGGCGTATGGAGATGGAGCCCGAGGTACTTCTCTGCTGTGATGGAGGGTTTCATCGTTGGAGCAGCTCCGATGAGTTGTACGACGCCAAGGATGAAGCAGGACAAGAGAGATAACGAACAACGTTAACTTGAGTGGAATTCTAATAGCATCTCCAATACATGACGTAAAATACATAACCACAAAGTGCTAGATGTAAAATACATCAGC
>NW_021245761.1:0-892 GCF_002162155.2 Triticum dicoccoides | reverse complement strand
GTTGGTGAGGATCCAACCCGTTGTTGACCCGATCCTTGTTTGGTGGCCGTCACGTGGGCCAGTGACGGTGCCGAGGCTTCCGGACACGGCGGAGGTGGTACGTCACCGTGTCAGCGAGGAGGAGGAGCACGTCCGTTGCTACACGGTTGCGTTGGAGGGCAAGTTCGACAATACCTGGCAGGTTCTTCAGGGATCCACTAGAGCTATGAACATGTGATGGTTCCTTCTCTTTGGGTGTCCACCGCCCGTGACGATACCCGTCGGGCTTTACGGTTCTAGCTGTATTAGTGATGCTATATGTATGATAGTATTCGAGGAGTAATAGTGATAATATTCGACGATGTACGGACACAAGAGATGATGTAGTTTTGCTTATAATTGAATGCATGCTAATTTGAATACTACTTTATTTTATGATTTGGTTTTGCTTATTGAATGCTTAAATTGGAAAAGTACTCATACTTTGAATGCTAAAATTGGAGAGCACTATGCAGAAATCTAGGAGCCCCCTCCATCATCTGCGTTGTCGTCCCCGTCACCGACCCCCCTCCAAACTCGAGGTGAGACCAGCCAAATCTCCATGTCAACATGATTCCTATAATATGAGTCCTCGGGTTGACATATCATTAATTGTACAAGTTTAATATTTGAATTATGAACATAGGAAATGTCGTACTCGGACGACAAAAACCGCCCGGGGGAGTGCGACTGGTGCCACGATGACCGAGGTATGTGCGACAGGTTCCTTGAGCTGGACGAAGATCGGCGCTTCAGCATTAAGCTCGAGGAGACCTTCGATGAAACGGTATGCAACGACGACAATAGTTTTTTCGTAATTAAGCATGACTTCAGCTATTTAAACGTGTACTTTTCATCTTTTCCAATTCGACTA
>NW_021245760.1:0-978 GCF_002162155.2 Triticum dicoccoides | reverse complement strand
ACCATGGACATTGGATGTCATTGATAACGGGATCACATCATTAGGAGAATGATGTGATGGACAAGACCCAATCCTAAGCATAGCACTAGATCGTGTAGTTCGTATGCTAAAGCTTTTCTAATGTCAAGTATCATTTCCTTAGACCATGAGATTGTGCAACTCCTGGATACCGTAGGAGTGCTTTGGGTGTGCCAAACGTCACAACGTAACTGGGTGGCTATAAAGGTACACTACGGGTATCTCCGAAAGTGTCTGTTGGGTTGGCACGAATCGAGACTGGGATTTGTCACTCCGTGTGACGGAGAGGTATCTCTGGGCCCACTCGGTAGGACATCATCATAATGTGCACAATGTGATCAAGGAGTTGATCACGGGACATCATCATCAAAGGTTCAAGTATTTTTAGGGTGAAGTTGAAAGATCATCGTGACAAGAGGATAAAAGATCTATGATATGATCATAGAGATGAATATCTGAATTACGAGTTTGGCACAGAATTTAGACATTGTGGAAATTGTTTCACAACTAATACAGCCTGGAACACCATAGTGTGATGGTGTGTCCGAACATCATAACTGCACCCTATTGGATATGATGCATACCATGATGTCTCTTATCAAATTACCACGATAGTTTATGGGTTAGGCATTAAAGACAACCACATTCACTTTAAATAGGGCACCCCCCAATTCCGATGAGATGACACCGTATGAACTATGGTTTAGGGAAACCTAAGCTGTCATTTCTTAAAAGTTTGGGGCTGCGACGCTTATGTGAAAAAGTTTCAGGCTGATAAGCTCGAACCCAAAGCGGATAAATGCATCTTCATAGGACACCCAAAACAGTTGGGTATACCTCCTGTCTTAGATTCGAAAGCAATAAGGGATTGTTTCTAGAATCGGGTCCTTTCTCGAGGAAAAGTTTCTCTCGAAAGAATTGAGTGGGAGGATGGTGGAGACTTGATGAGGTTATTGAACC
>NW_021245759.1:0-662 GCF_002162155.2 Triticum dicoccoides | reverse complement strand
GCGGCGACGGCGCCGCCTCCCTCTCCATCACCGGCTGGCCGCGGCCGGCCTCCTCCGGCGGGGGCACTGGGATGTCGGGAGCCGCGGCGCGAAGGGGGATGACGAGCTGTGGAGGCTGGTTCTGCAGGGCCTCCACTTCCTTCTCCGCGGCCGCGGCCTCCGCCTGGGCCTTGGCAGCCGCGTCCGCCCGTGCCTCCGCCGACTTCTTCCTCGCCTCCCGAGCCACCCTCTGCTCCTCCGCCTCCCGCTCCTCCCGCGCCTCCCGCGCGTTCCGCTCTGTCGCCCCTAGGAGATCGGCACGGGGATCCACACAACGGAAGCTTGAGGACCCTCCCACGGCTCCGACTAAGGAGGCGGCAGGGAACCGCCTGAGGGAAAATGGGGCCCTGTTGGATAAGTTAAGAAGAAGGCTTAGAAGAATATCAACCGAAGAAGAAAAAGAAAGGTGTAAGAGAAACGACACTTATGCTGAAACCGCCTGCGGCTGCTTCACCACCTTGCGGAAGCGGGCCGCCTTCGCGGCCGCTTCGTCCCGCTGGTCGCCGCCGCGGTACTCTTGGGCTTCTTGGGCCGACTGCCAAAGTGGGTCGACGCGGCCCGGCGTTTCTGCGTGCCACCACGAGCAGCCGATGCGGCAGATGGGCCTGTGCCTTGATGATCGG
>NW_021245758.1:0-1207 GCF_002162155.2 Triticum dicoccoides | reverse complement strand
GATCGCACACATACTCTAGACTATCGATTGATAGACAATGGTCGGAATACAAGTGAAGAGTAACAACTCAAGGAACATATATTTTTCTGAGTTGGGGATGCATAGATTAGTATGTCGAGCAAAACTCAACATTTCTTCCGGATAACCCATGCAGAAGGTAGAATTGGCAGAGTCACAATAGAATGGAGAACTCATCAAGAGCACTCTTGTTGTGACCTTTTGGTTCAAAAGAACTTCTGCCAAGAATGGTTCATGGTATTTGGAAGAATGATATACCACGGACCTCGAGGACTATCGCAAAGGTTACTAATATCCTAAAGGAACTAGCAAACACTATCAACATGAAGTAGTTAGGGTGAACCTCGGGTTCAAGAACCCAGGAGTAGAATACCTACTACTAAGTGGCATCACGGGATGCTTTCGAGGATGATGGCTAGAGGTATCACACTAGGCATACAAAACATGGCTAGATTACTAGATGACTCCCTAAAACATCTAGGGTCATAAAAATAGTTCCAACAGATATGTCGAGGTAGTGAAGTACCTCAAATCAGCAATTAGTGTGGTTAATCTGGACCAAAAGAACAACAAACCCAGAGGAAAAGGATTTTGCAAATGCATCAGATGGTTTAGAAACCTGAGATGACTCGGACAACATAACAGCTGTAAATGCTCAAAGGATTTGAGACATCCTGCAAAAATGGTGGCATAACCACTCAGAAGCACAATATCAAGGTTCGGAGACCAACTATGAACACACGGAAGTAGTAGAAACTGAACTGGGGCTTAAATCCATCAATCCTATAAGTCTCTATAATAGTAACTCGTCATCCTGATAGATAGATGAGAAGGCCTAGCTCTTAATGCCCGTAGAAGAGAAGAGGTTGACTCAGATCAGAAGGGCATAAGGTAAAGGAGTAAAAAGAGCCTTACGTTCCTTTCCAAAATCAATTCCCTTATATAACTAAAGCATTTCTAGACTCAACTTCGACTAGTTTGGCTTGGTAATCCTCTAGGCAGTCAGGCTCTGATACCAAAGCTGTCAGGACCCCGATTCCAAGTCACACCGATCTAGCCTGTAATACCTCATATCACTTTGCGGCCTCACACACGGTATTCCCACGGGTGTCGCCTTACCATGGCCCGGGACCGTTTGCGCCTTTTGGCTCACGTATATGATAGTGTCGCTAGCATCCATATGATAGAC
>NW_021245757.1:0-413 GCF_002162155.2 Triticum dicoccoides | reverse complement strand
TGACCAAAGTTTTTCCAGTCATCGGTAACTAGCCGCCGAAGTTTCCAGTAGACTTGACTGTTTTGTTGACATGTTCCGCATTTAATTTACTTGCAAGCTTTAAGATTCCTAGTCATTTTCTATATCTTTTTGAACATCATTTACTTTGATGTACGTCATGAAACTTTTTTCAGCAGGCGAGTTGCCTTCCACATTGCAGTTATCTTCAACCCTGCTTGAATGGTTTGATTTATGGGCTTCAGAACTTCCTTGTAAATTATCTCCAGCATCTATGGTATCCATCACATCCGTAGGTCCACATTCGAACCTTACTTTCTTCGGTTTCTTTGACACCTTTTTGAACCTTCCAGGAGTGACCTTGACAATTTCCGGCGATATGCTCGACGTCCATTGCTGCTTGGAAGGCACCTATT
>NW_021245756.1:0-1599 GCF_002162155.2 Triticum dicoccoides | reverse complement strand
TGGAGAAACTGAAAGTGCAACTATCCCTAGGTGGTTTTGGTAATTCATAACAACATATAGCTCATTGAGCTAATGCTATTCCAAGATAATTATTTCAGGAAAGCTCAATGATTGGCATGGCATGGATGTGAAAGTGGAACCCTCAAAATGCTAAGGACAAAGGATTGGCTCAAGCTCAAAAGCTCAAGACTCTTCATTTTATATTTTAGTGATCCAAGATCACATTGAGTCTTTAGGAAAAGCCAATACTATCAAGGAGGGATGAGGTGTTGCTTAATGAGCCTCTTGCTTCATGTGCTTAGTGATATGCTCCAAAACCCTCAACTACTTTCCCATATCCACATATGACCTAAACCCTAAGCCAAACTCGGTCCTACCGATTCTTCCTATCCGGCGCCACCGAGTTTTCATTTGTCATAAGCCACTACCAAACCCTAGCAATTTGGTCCTACCGATAGGGATCTCGGTCTCACCGAGATGGAGTTGCAAACTCTCTGTTTCCCTTTCGTAACTTTTCGGTCTCACCGAAAGAGCGAATCGGTCCCACCGAGATTGCAATGTAAATTCAGTGTTCCCCTTTGTAACTTTTCGGTCTCACCGAAAGAGCAAATTGGTCCCACCGAGTTTGCCTGACCAACTCTCTGGTTATCTAATTACCAAATTCGGTCTCACCGAGTTTGTGTAATCGGTCTCACCGAGTTTATATTATGCCCAAACCCTAACCATATCGGTCCTACTGAGTTGCATGTCAGTCCCACCGAAAATCTCTAACGGTCACTAGGTTTACATTTTCGGTCCGACCGAGTTTGTTGATTCGGTCCCACCGAGATTGGAAAACTGTGTGTAACGGTTGGATTTTGTGTGGAGGCTATATATACCCCTCCACCTCCTCTTCACTTGTGGAGAGAGCCATCAGAACACATACACCATTCCAACTCATATGTTCTGAGACAGAACCACCTAATCATGTGTTGAGACCAAGACATTCCATTCCTACCATATGAATCTTGATCTCTAGCCTTCCCAAGTTGCTTTCCACTCAAATCTTCTTTCCACCAAATCCAAATTCTATGAGAGAGAGTTGAGTGTTGGGGAGACTATCATTTGAAGCACAAGAGCAAGGAGTTCATTACCTACACACCATTTGTTACTTCTTGGAGAGTGGTGTCTCCTAGATTGGCTAGGTGTCACTTGGGAGCCTCCGACAAGATTGTGGAGTTGAACCAAGGAGTTTGTAAGGGCGAGGAGATCGCCTACTTCGTGAAGATCTACCGCTAGTGAGGCAAGTCCTGTGTGGGCGATGGCCATGGTGGGATAGACAAGGTTGCTTCTTCGTGGACCCTTTGTGGGTGGTTGCTTCTTCGTTGACCCTTCGTGGGTGGAGCCCTGTGTGGACTCGCGCAACCATTACCCTTGGGTGGAGCCCTGTGTGGACTCGCGCAACCGTTACCCTTCGTGGGTTGAAGTCTCCATCAACGTGGATGTAGGATAGCACCACCTATCCGAACCACGGGAAAAACATCCGTGTCTCCAATTGCGTTTGAATTCTCCAAACCCTTCCCTTTACATTCTTGCAAGTTGCATGCTTTACTTTCCGCT
>NW_021245755.1:0-1160 GCF_002162155.2 Triticum dicoccoides | reverse complement strand
GGGGGCCGCCCCCCCTTTCCCTCCTTCTCTCCTCCCCTTCCTTCTCTCCTACTTCTACTACTTGGAAGGGGGGAATCCTACTACCGGTGGGAGTAGGACTCCCCTAGGGCGCGCCATAGAGGGCCGGCCCTTCCCCCTCCTCCACTCCTTTATATACGGGGGAGGGGGCACCCCATAGACACACAAGTTGATCATTGTCTTAACCGTGTGCGGTGCCCCCCTCCACCATAATCCACCTCGGTCATATCGTAGCGATGCTTAGGCGAAGCCCTGTTCCGGTAGCTTCATCATCACCGTCATCATGCCGTCATGATAATTAAACTCTCCCTCGACACTTAGCTGGATCTAGAGTCCGTGGGACATCACCGAGCTGAACGTGTGCAGATCGCGGAGGTGCCGTACCTTCGGTGCTAGGATCGGTCGGATCGTGAAGACGTTCGAATACATCAACCGCGTTGTCATAACGCTTCCGCTTACGGTCTATGAGGGTACGTAGACAACACTCTTCCCCTCTCGTTGCTATGCATCACCTAGATAGATCTTGCGTGTGTGTAGGATTTTTTTTGAAATTACTGCGTTCCCCAATAGTGGCATCCGAGCCAGGTCTATGCGTAGATGTTATATGCACGAGTAGAACAAAAAGGAGTTGTGGGCGTGGGTATATACATATTTCTTGCCATCACTAGTTGACTCTTGATTCGGCGGTATTGTTGGATGAAGCAACTCATACCGACATTATGCTTACGCTTACTCGAGATTGGTTCTACCAATGTGCTTTGTACACAGGTGGCTGGTGGATGTCAGTTTCTCCAACTTTAGTTGAATCAGGTTCAATGAACAAGTTTTTTTTCTGAAGATCAAAAAGCAATCACTATATCGCGTTGTGGTTTTTGATGCGTAGGTAAGAACGGTTCTTGCTCAGCCCGTAGCAGCCACGTAAAACTTGCAACAACAAAGTAGAGGACGTCTAACTTGTTTTTGCAAGGCATGTTGTGATGTCGTACGGTAAATAAATGATGCTAAATTTTATTGTATGAGATGATCATGTTTTGTAACAGAGTTATCGGCAACTGGCAGGAGCCATATGGTTGTCGCTTTATTGTATAAAGGGCAATCGCCATGTAATTGCTTTACTTTATCACTAAGCGGTAGCGATAGTC
>NW_021245754.1:0-560 GCF_002162155.2 Triticum dicoccoides | reverse complement strand
AACGGCCAAGGTCAGAAATCTTGTTGATTGTTTGTGTGTTTGATTAATACAGTATAATATACACGGTACATTTGCTTAAGTTCATGTTCATATTCTGGAATTTTGAAAAAAACTCATACTCCCTCGGATCCATATTATTTGTCGATGATTTAGTACAAAGGAAATTTTACAGAAGGACATATTTAAGGCCTGTTCGGAATTTCACCAGCTCCATGAAATTTCAGGAGCTGTGGAGTTAGGAAATAGCTGCTCCGCAGTTTTCAACTGCAACTCCACCAACTCCGGGAGTGGAGTTGTGGAGTGGAGGTTCTTCGACAGAAATTGTGTTTGAGGAGCAGTCCGCTGACGGCTGCCGAGAAGCACAGTTCCCGTCGCCTCATGTTTGGTCACCTCATGCATCTAGTCTTCCTTAAGTCGGAGTAGTTTCTCGAAACTTGGGTGCTATATAAAACTAGGAACAAGCATGCTGAAGTGCTTGCTCACCTAGAGAACAATTATTCGATTCACTTTATTTCTTTTGTAAAATGATAAGTCGATCATGTTGTTATGGTCTGGCCTGG
>NW_021245753.1:0-569 GCF_002162155.2 Triticum dicoccoides | reverse complement strand
ATTATGATGATGTCCTACCGAGTGGGCCTAGAGATACCTCTCCGTTTACACGGAGTGACAAATCCCAGTCTCGATTCGTGCCAACCCAACAGACACTTTCGGAGATACCTGTAGTGCACCTTTATAGCCACCCAGTTACGTTGTGACGTTTGGTACACCCAAAGCATTCCTACTGTATCCGGGAGTTGCACAATCTCATGGTCTAAGGAAAAGATACTTGACATTAGAAAAGCTTTAGCATATGAACTACACGATCTTTGTGCTAGGCTTAGGATTGGGTCTTGCCCATCACATCATTCTGCTAATGATGTGATCCCGTTATCAATGACATCCAATGTCCATGGTCAGGAAACCGTAACCATCTATTGATCAACGAGCTAGTCAACTAGAGGCTTACTAGGGACATGGTGTTGTCTATGTACCCACACATGTATCTGAGTTTCCTATCAATACAATTATAGCATGGATAATAAACGATTATCATGAACAAGGAAATATAATAATAACTTAATTTATTATTGCCTCTAGGGCATATTTCCAACAGTCTCCCACTTGCACTAGAGTCAATA
>NW_021245752.1:0-577 GCF_002162155.2 Triticum dicoccoides | reverse complement strand
CGCCGCAACCCCCACCCTTGTCGAGTTTTCTTCGTTCGGCGAGGCCCCACAACCACCCGAGCCCCTTCGATCGCACCGGCGAACTCTGGCGAGCTCTGAAAAATCGACTGACCCAATTTTGAAATTTAGTCTACTGTGATTTAACTAGTGTGGAATATAAAAGGGGAAAACCATAAGCATTGTGAGTATAGTGTTGAGCGTGCCATGGCGGATCCGAAGGTGCAAACCAAACAAAGGCAACTTCGCAACCAAGACAAGAAATCAGAGTAAAGCAGTGGCGATCAATTTTCTTGCTGCGATAAATAAGTTGAGTAGATACGAAAGGGTACCGCCTCTGGTGCGGCGCCGTGTACGCATCCGTTGAGAATTTGACGGTGCTGCGGTAGCGATTGCTGTCGGCGACGTGGAAGCAGATCTAGGAGGGTAGACGGTGGTGGCGGGGCGCGGTGGACGAGACGGTCGTAGGAGCGGCACTGGCAAGGTGGACGACGGCGGGGATGAAGCGAGAGGACGGGATGCAAGGATCCCGGTCCAAAGTCGTGGATGAGAGAGGTCGATCTCTTGTAATGGACAGCGG
>NW_021245751.1:0-1178 GCF_002162155.2 Triticum dicoccoides | reverse complement strand
GGTTTCTTCTCTTGAGCAGCAACTTGCTTGCCGTTCTTCTTGAAGTTCCCCTTTTTCTTCCCTTTGCCCTTTTTCTTGAAACTAGTGGTCTTGTTAACCATCAACACTTGATGCTCCTTCTTGATTTCTACCTCCGCAGCTTTCAGCATTGCGAAGAGCTCGGGAATAGTCTTGTTCATCCCTTGCATATTATAGTTCATTACGAAGCTCTTGTAGCTTGGTGGCAGTGATTGGAGAATTCTGTCAATGACGCAATCATCCGGAAGATTAACTCCCAATTGAATCAAGTGATTATTATACCCAGACATTTTGAGTATATGCTCACTGACAGAACTGTTCTCCTCCATCTTGCAGCTATAGAACTTATTGGAGACTTCATATCTCTCAATCCGGGCATTTGCTTGAAATATTAACTTCAACTCCTGGAACATCTCATATGCTCCATGACGTTCAAAACGTCGTTGAAGTCCCGATTCTAAGCCGTAAAGCATGGCACACTGAACTATCGAGTAGTCATCAGCTTTGCTCTGCCAGACGTTCATAACATCTGGCGTTGCTCCAGCAGCAGGCCTGGCACCCAGCGGTGCTTCCAGGACGTAATTCTTCTGTGCAGCAATGAGGATAATCTTCAAGTTACGGACCCAGTCCGTGTAATTTCTACCATCATCTTTCAACTTTGCTTTCTCAAGGAACGCATTAAAATTCAACGGAACAACAGCACGAGCCATCTATCTACAATCAACATAAACAAGCAAGATACTATCAAGTACTAAGTTCATGATAAATTTAAGTTCAATTAATCATATTACTTAAGAACTCCCACTTAGATAGACATCCCTCTAATCTTCTAAGTGATTACGTGATCCAAATCAACTAAACCATGACCGATCATCACGTGAGATGGAGTAGTTTTCAATGGTGAACATCATTTATGTTGATCATATCTACTATATGATTCACGCTCGACCTTTCGGTCTCCGTGTTCCGAGGCCATATCTGCATATGCTAGGCTCGTCAAGTTTAACCTGAGTATTCTGCGTGTGCAAAAACTGGCTTGCACCCGTTGTAGATGGACGTAGAGCTTATCACACCCGATCATCACGTGGTGTCTGGGCACGACGAACTTTGGCAACGGTGCATACTCAGGGAGAACACTTCTTGATAATTTAATGAGAGAT
>NW_021245750.1:0-1429 GCF_002162155.2 Triticum dicoccoides | reverse complement strand
AGAAAATTGACAATTGTCCATAACAGTTAACTACTAGGAGATTATTTCAGTTTTACATGCAGATTTTGACCAAAAAACACATGGTCTTTTTAACAGTTTCCAGTTTGGACAGAATACTGAAAACTACATTTATGTATCAACAACATCTTGTTTGCCCCCTTCAAGGGGCAGTTAGTTGGCCCTATGCAATTCAAGCATCTACACCCACCTACCAGTTGGCTGGACCTGCAGTTAGCCAGCCATGAACCAACATTTTTTGTGGGTATAAAGCAAAGAGCTTGTGCATAATTACAAGGGTCATGACCCTCTTTTCCTGTTCAAAAGAAAAGGGCACAAAGAGGGGGAGAAGACCAGGCCCAAGAGAAGGGGGGCAAACGCATGGGCATGCTTTCGAGCACTCATTTCCTTGGTCCTATCAAAAGTTGGACAAAAGCAATGCAGTACTCACTAGATCTATCCATCACCCTAGAAAAAAAATGCACTCCTAGTACATGGCTACTGCTATTTTTCTACTGCTATGAAAAACATCACTCATTGGAAATGAAAATCTCAGTACCAGCATTTTGAACTTTGAAATGAAATACAGTAGTAGTATTAGTAGTATATGGAGACCGCAAAAGCTATGTTTTTTCTCAATTCAGATATCTAACCACAAAAAACTGGATATACTACTCTTATACTCTTATACTACTCTTATACTGTCAGAACATACTCTTATATTGTCAGATATCTAACCACAAAAACTGGATGTACAAATATCATAAAATCTGGATATTGTAGAGCTTTTAGAAACAACACAGAATTCCTACTTTTATACTGTCAGAACATATTGTCAACCTTGATCTTGAACATTTTGTTACTTGCAAGAGCTAGGTTTGTTAGTTACAGAATTCAGTTAAGGAGTAAATCTTGAACTGTAGAACAACCTAGCACAAGCAGATTAGAGAAGCCTACGGTTCCTATCCTTGAGTAGCATGATTAGAGATGAGTAGATCTCCTAAAGGTGTCCTAAGCACCTGCTGTTACTCTTGGAAGCAATGCAAACATGTAAAAGTTATTACTGTTGACAATACTACTCAAATATCCAACTAATTAGTACACTAACTGCAGCCCAAATACTATTGGATATTTGTGCTGGAGCTTGATAAATTGAAAAAACATGGCAATAGTAAGAAAAAATCATCTTTAAAGCCTGTATTTTTTTCTGAATGAACTCTTCCGTTGCAGCCTCCAACTTAAGCCAGACAGCCAGGTCACCGAGAGGGGGGGAGGGGAACTGGTGCAGCTCACCGCGAGGAAGACGATGGCGAGCTCGTGCGGGGTCGGGGTTGACGAGGTGGCGCGGATCGACGGTGAGGCTGCGGTGGCTGGAGGTGGAAGAAGACCTCGATCCGCATGATGCAGAGTCATCGAGCTCGAACGGCTGGCC
>NW_021245749.1:0-1162 GCF_002162155.2 Triticum dicoccoides | reverse complement strand
GTCGCCTTTGGTGTGACCGCTGCGCCGGCCAGGGGTTTCCCCCGGATCCAACCCCGCCCGACGAGATCCGCGCAGCCAGCAACCGGGAGCAGCGGCCTAAGACACCAGGACCCAGATCCGGCGATGGAATGAGCAGATCGGGGTATAATTTAGTTTTTTTTCCAAATTATGCAATTATATTTTACATTGCAACTTCATATTAGCACACATATAAAAACTAAACATAAATATGAAGGTTCAAGCAAATTACATACAAACCAAATTATTTAAATTTAAACACACTGAATGGTTCAAACGTAGCAAATAACATGTAAAAGCACAACTAGGAAGTATTATGAACTTGCCAGTGATGCTCAATAAGATCTTCTTAGAGCTGAGTATGAACTTGTCGGTTCTCGATCCTGTGATGCCCTTTAAGGAATGCTTGGATCCTATTTGAATCATACTCTGTCTCAACAGGAGTCATGTTAGTGACGTATCAAAAGTTCGCAGGCATATCTCTCTCATCTTCAATGATCATGTTATGCAATATGATGCAACAAGTCATGACATGTCAGATAACCTTGGAGATCCAGTACTCGGCAGGGCACAAACAATTGCAAAGCGTTTCTGAAGCACAACAGGCTATCTCCACATCTTCCCTAGCCACTTCTTGATAATGGGCAAAGTGAATATTTTTGTTACCTTCTACACGCGGAATGGTTTTGACTAACGTGGCCCATGGGGGATTGATGTCATCTGCAAGTTAGTAAACCATTGAGGAGTTGTGCACATTGACTGTATAGTTGTATGCAGGAGCCTAGCAAACAATGGTGATCTTGACAACACATTCAAGTCATAGTGAGAGCCAGTCAAACCAAATAATGAATAACATATCCAAAGATCATGTGTTGCAACTGCCTCAAGAATGATCGTTGGATTGTTGCAGTGGCCTTTGTACTGACCCTTGCACCCTACAGGACAATTCTTCCAGGTCCAGTGCACATAGTCAAGTGACCCAAGCATCCCAGGCCATCTTCTTGCTTCACTCTCTGTCATTAGCCTCTGGGTGTCTTCCTTGTTGGCTTCCCTCAAGTAATCCGGTCCAAAAACATTGATCGCTGCTTTAGTGAACCTTCAGACGTCCTCAAAGATTATGTCTTAACCATGCGGACATGTCATC
>NW_021245748.1:0-1083 GCF_002162155.2 Triticum dicoccoides | reverse complement strand
TTGATCATCATCAAAGCATACATTCCAACTCCGAGATGCTCACTCCAGTCCTTAGAAGGATTGCTGGAGCTTTGCATACTTATTAGCATCTTTCGGGATTGACAAAACCTTCCGGTTGTATCACATACAACCTTTCCTCATTAAAATCGTCGAGGAAACAATGTTTTGACATCCTATCTGCAAGATTTCATAAATAATGCAGTAATCGCTAATATAATTCCAACAGACTCTTAGCATCGCTACGAGTGAGAAAATCTCATCGTAGTCAACTCCTTGAACTTGTCGGAAAACATCTTAACGACAAGTCGAGCTTTCTTAATGGTGACATTTACCATCATTGTCCGTCTTCCTTTTGAAATCCATTTGTACTCATTAGCCTTACGACCATCGAGCCGTTCTGCCAAAGTCTACACTTTGTTTTCATACATGGATCCTCTCTCGGATTTTATGGCCTCAAGCCATTTATCAGAATCCGGGCCCACCATCGCTTCTCCATAGCTCGTAGGTTCATTGTTGTCTAGCAACATGACCTTCAAGACAGGATTACGTACCACTCTGAAGTAGTACGTATCCTTGTCATCCTACGAGGTTTGGGAGTGACTTGATCCGAAGTTTCATGATCAATATCATAAGCTTCCACTTCAATTGGTGTAGGTGCCACAGGAACAACTCCCTGTGCCCTGTCACACACTAGTTGAAGAGACGGTTCAATAACCTCATCAAGTCTCCACCATCCTCCCACTCAATTCTTTCGAGAGAAACTTTTCCTCGAGAAAGGACCCGATTCTAGAAACAATCCATATTGCTTTCGGATCTGAATTAGGAGGTATACCCAACTGTTTTGGGTTTCCTATGAAGATGCATTTTATCCGCTTTGGGTTCGAGCTTATCAACCTGAAACTTTTTCATATAAGCGTCGCAGCCCCAAACTTTTAAGAAACGACAACTTAGGTTTCTCTAAACCATAATTCATACAGTGTCATCTCATCGGAATTACGTGGTGCCCTATTTAAAGTGAATGTGGTTGTCTCTAATGCCTAACCCATGAACGATAGTGGTAATTCGATAAGAGACATCATGGTA
>NW_021245747.1:0-385 GCF_002162155.2 Triticum dicoccoides | reverse complement strand
TACTCAGCAACTTTCCATGTTGCTTTCAAAAGAAAAAGGAGCAACTTTTCGTGTCGTTCAATTTTCCCTTTGTCGTCAGCTGCCGATGTGCCAAGTCCAAACTTGTCTCGATCCTTTGCGCTCCCGCCATCCACGCAAGCCCGAGGCCCCGAGCTCACGGAATCCACACAGGCACAACAGTATGCCATCCCGTGTGGTGTGACCGTGTGAGGAGGTTTCTACGGAACATCGGAGATGATACCGTACATTTTTGACGGCCGGCCCAAGTCCACTTGTGGTGGTGTGTGTAGGGGTTGGTTATTTTTGACTGAGTTAAATACACTACAGGTGTCCTAACTTGTTCGGCACGATCAGTTTGATGCCTAAACTTGAAAAATACACAAAA
>NW_021245746.1:0-489 GCF_002162155.2 Triticum dicoccoides | reverse complement strand
AACCCCGAAGATACGAAGTATGCATATCATGAACACATGGCACTTGCTTCAAGGCAATTTTGGAGCAAGAAAACTCGAGGCCAAACTTTAGCAAAAACAACTCAAGTGGCACGAGGGGCAAGCAACGTGTAAGCACTTGCTACAATTGCGGCAACGTGAGTCATTTTGTTGCGGAATGCCCGTATGAGAAGAGGGAAGACAATGGTGGCAAGCTCATCCGAAAGGACAAGGCCAAGTCGTTCCCCAACAAGAGCAACTTCACCAAGAAGATGCCTCCCAGGGCATTGGTGGTACAAGAAGAGTACAATGAGGATGATGACAATGATGAAAGTGATGAGTCGGTTGCCATGGCCTCCATTGCCATTGCGACGACTCCACGGGTGTCTCTCTTCGACTCACCCAATGAGAGCATCACCGCCAAGTGCCTCATGGCTAAAGCCACCAACAAGGTAACCCCCAACATCAAAACTACCATCATTAATCATCCTT
>NW_021245745.1:0-1000 GCF_002162155.2 Triticum dicoccoides | reverse complement strand
GGGGGCATGTGTTGACAACTGATTTTGGCAATATACAGAGTGAAAGGGTTTTCAGCATGAGAAAGTTTCGTATCGTCGAGTGGAACAACTTTGATGTTTAGGCTATCGCCATTCGACCTCATCTCAGTGGCCGAAGCTATACTCCGAGTGACAAAATTTAATGTTCTGAGTGCTTTTCGGCCGATTACGCCCTTAATATGAACTCAGATGAAGGAGTGCTCTAAAGGAATTGTCTTCGTCTCGTCAAGACAATTGATTCTCATATATAAATCATCTCAATCCGAGTTCATATGCAAAAGTTATAGTCAATACGGTCTGGACAGGCCAGAGACCAAAATATTACGCTTGACATCAGACACATGTTGATGAGTGTCTGATGCAATGCGTGAGCAATTCAGCCCTCAAGACGGCCTTTAATTGAAAAAACTTCAACACGAGAAAGTTTCGTCTCGTCGAGCCGATCGATTTTCACATATAATTCGTCTCAATCCGAGGTCATATGAGGCTTGGGGAGACAAATCAAGTTCAGGCTATGTTTTTGGTCGAGTGAAAACCTACCGATCGAGTAAAAGGTCGAGTGAAAACCTACCGATCGAGTAAAAGGTCGAGTGAAAACCTACCGATCGAGTAAAAGGTCGAAAGCCTACCGATGAGTAAAAGGTCGAGTGAAAACCTACCGATCGAGTAAAAAGTCGAGTGAAAACCTACCGATCGAGTAAAAGGTCGATTGAGTAAAAGGTCGAGTGAAAATTGGTCGATCAAGTAAAAGATTGTCTTCCGACTGAAAATGTGGTCATCATCCGAGTGAAAGATTGTCTTCCGAGTGAAAATATAGTCATCCGAGTGAAAAGGTCCAGTCGAGTGAAAGACTCTAATATCCGAGTGGATGAGCTCAAATCCGAGTGAAACTGAACATGTGCCCAAAAGTTTATCAAGATAATCTCGGATGAAGAAGTGTTCAATACAGAAGTTGTGCGTATCATCAAGACGGTAAACTTTG
>NW_021245744.1:0-563 GCF_002162155.2 Triticum dicoccoides | reverse complement strand
TCGGAGTCCCGTATGAGATCCCGGACATCACGAGGAGTTCCGGAATGGTCCGGAGGTAAAGAATTATATATAGGAAGTGCTATTTCGGGCATCGAGACAAGTTTCGGGGTCACCGGTATTGTACCGGGACCACCGGAAGGGTCCCGGGGGTCCACCGGGTGGGGCCACCTGCCCCGGGGGGCCACATGGGCTGTAGGGGGTGAGCCTTGGCCTACATGGGCCAAGGGCACCAGCCCCAAGAGGCCCATGCGCCTAGGGTTTCAAGGAGGGAAGAGTCCTAGGAGGGGAAGGCACCTCCTAGGTGCCTTGGGGAGGAGGGATTCCTCCCCTTGGCCGCACCCCCTAGGAGATTGGATCTCCTAGGGCCGGCGCCCCCCCCCCTTGGCCCTCCTATATATAGTGGGGAGATGGAGGACTTCTTACCTTGATCTTTGGTGCCTCCCTCTCCCTCTCCAACACCTCCTCCTCCTCCTCCATAGTGCTTGGCGAAGCCCTGCCGGAGTACTGCAGCTCCATCACCACCACGCCGTCGTGCTGCTGCTGGAGCCATCTCCCTCAACCTC
>NW_021245743.1:0-1108 GCF_002162155.2 Triticum dicoccoides | reverse complement strand
AAGTATCCCTTTATGCTATCCAGAAATTCTATATCATTTCCGATTAGTAATATGTCATCCACATATAATATCAGAAATGCTATAGAGCTCCCACTCACTTTCTTGTAAATACAGGCTTCTCCAAAAGTCTGTACAAAACCAAATGCTTTGATCACACTATCAAAGCGTTTATTCCAACTCCGAGAGGCTTGCACCAGTCCATAAATGGATCGCTGGAGCTTGCACACTTTGTTAGTTCCCTTTGGATCGACAAAACCTTCCGGCTGCATCATATACAACTCTTCTTTCAGAAATCCATTCAGGAATGCAGTTTTGACATCCATCTACCAAATTTCATAATCATAAAATGCAGCAATTGCTAACATGATTCGGACAGACTTAAGCATCGCTACAGGTGGGAAGGTCTCATTGTAGTCAATCCCTTGAACTTGTCGAAAACCTTTTGTGACAAGTCGAGCTTTGTAGACAGTAACATTACCGTCAGCGTCAGTCTTCTTCTTGAAGATCCATTTATTCTCAATTGATTGCTGATCATTGGGCAAGTCAACCAAAGTCCACACTTTGTTCTCATACATGGATCCCATCTCAGATTTCATGTTTTCAAGCCATTTTGCGGAATCTGGGCTCACCATCGCTTCTTCATAGTTCGCAGGTTCATCATGATCTAGTAGCATGACTTCCAGAACAGGATTACTGTACCACTCTGGTGTGGATCTTACTCTAGTTGATATACGAGGTTCAGTAGTAATTTGTTCTGAAGTTTCATGATCATCATCATTAACTTCCTCACTAATTGGTGCAGGTGTCACAGAAACCGGTTTCTGTGATGTACTACTTTCTAATAAGGGAGCAGGTACAGTTACCTCATCAAGTTCTACTTTCCTCCCACTCACTTCTTTCGAGAGAAATCTTTCTCTAGAAAGGATCCACTCTTAGCAACAAATGTCTTGCCTTCGGATCTGTGAAAGAAGGTGTACCCAACTGTCTCCTTTGGGTATCCTATGAAGACACATTTCTCCGATTTGGGTTCGAGCTTATTAGGTTGAAATTTTTTCACATAAGCATCGCAGCCCCAAACTTTTAGAAATGACAACTTTGGTTTCTTGCC
>NW_021245742.1:0-402 GCF_002162155.2 Triticum dicoccoides | reverse complement strand
TGCAAGTGAAAGGCAATAATGACGATATATTATGGACTTATTGAGATGCGAGAAGCTGGTATGAACTCGACCTCTCTTGTTTTTGTAAATATGATGAGTTCATCGTTTCTGAGTCAGCTTATTATGAAGTAAACATATTTGCAATGACATTTAGAGACTATAGTTGCTTGTGCCATGCTTGATTAGCTATGAGTTATAATGGTTTACCTTGCGTGCCAACATGCTATTAGAATGATTATGATGTGATATGATGGGATGGTATCCTTCTTTAAATGAATTGAGTGACTCGACTTGGCACATGTTCACGCATGTAGTTGAATCAAATCAACATAGCCTTCATGATATTTATGTTCATGGTAGATTATATCCTACTCATGCTTGTATTCAGTGTGAATTAATTTT
>NW_021245741.1:0-2039 GCF_002162155.2 Triticum dicoccoides | reverse complement strand
CACTGAGCAACAAATGCCTTCTTTGTCTGGTAGGGTTCAATCGGTTGGCCGTCGCGCGCGATTTGTATGATCTCAAACTTTTCATCCGAGCTCAACTTTTTCTTCGGGCCTCGTCTCTTTACCGAAGTTGTGCTCGATCCGGAGGGCTAGAAAAAAGAACAAAGACGAGAGTTAATTAATATGTGTACATACCAAAACAATGAATGCATCAATTAGCTAGTCAGCACAGGCTTAACTAATATATATACCTGGCCGGACTCGGTTTGGTGATCACCGGAGCCGTCCTCACGGTCTACTTCTTCACCCTCTCCTTCTTGCACCGGCATTGGGTCATCGGAGCCATGTAAATCATAGCCAGCTGCTTCTTCACCCTCTCCTTCCAGACCATCGTTGTCGTTGAGAAACATCAACGAGGAGACGACATCACTTCCTTGTGCGATTATGTCCCTCAACAACGCTTCTTGTGCTTCGTCTCGGAGGGTGTCCATAGTTTCTACAAATATTTACAACATGGCAATTATTATTCAAACATGACAGATATGGATATATTAGTGGCAAACGTAGAACTAGCTAGCTAATCACAATAAGGAATCATATTAGTGGCCTCGACGCTGCTTCTCTAGGGTTTGGGGTGGCCTCGACAATGCTTCAAGGGTTAGGGGTGGCCTCGAGAACGCTTCAAGCTAGGAGGGGGTAATATCGACCCCCCCCCACGTGTTGAAGCTATTGGGAGGGGGTCGGTGTTGAACACTACATCTATGTCCCACAAGTGACGCCCGCGGTAGGGTAGAGGGTCATGGATTGCCGAGCGGTCGAGGGTCAAGGGGTCGAGGATCACCGAGGGGTCGGGAGGTTGCCTAGTGTCAAAGGATTCAACAAAACCATGTCTTCATCATTAGACGAAAGTAACAAGTGCATGATGGTACGAAGCTCTCCAAAGTTATTTTGGAACGGAGTCCCAGATAGGATAATTCGCTTTTTGGTACAAAGTTCAGCAAGAACCTTCCGAATATCGTTATTTGGAAGGCCTTTGCTGAAATTCGTACAAAAAGGCAAATTATCCTATCCGGGACTCCATTCCAGAATAACTTTGGAGGACTTCATACCATCATGCCATGGTTACTTCCGGCTAATGATGAAGCCATGGATTTCTTCAATACTTTGACACTATAGGAACCCTCTCGACCCCTCGGCGATCCTCGACCCCTTGAACCCTCGACGACCCTGGAACCCTCGACCCCTAGACGATCCTGGAACCCTCGATCCCTCGACCCTAGAACCCTCGACCCGGGATAATATCGACAATGCTTCAAGGGGGTAATACCGACAACGACGAGATACATACACGGGAGAAATTAATGTTATCGGGGAGGGGGTATATCGACCCCCCCACGTATTGAAGTTATCGGGAGGGGGTATATGGACCCCCCCCCCTCATGTTGAAGTTATCGGGAGGGGTATATCGACGATGACAGAGGAGAAGATCGAAGAAAAAAAAGAAGAAAAAAAAGAAGAAAAAAAAGAGGAGAAGAAGAAAGGAATAGAGAAGAAGAAGAAAAAATAGAATATTTTCTATTTTTTCTTCTTCTCCTCTATTTCTTTCTTCTTCTCCTCTTCTTTTTCTTCTTTTTTCCTCTTCTTATTTATTTCTCCTCTTCTTCCTCTCCTCTTCTTCTCCTTTCTTCCTCTTCTTATTTTCCTTTTTCCTCTCCTTCTTTTTCTTCTTCTTCCTTCTTTCTAGCTAGATATATAAAACTTTTCTAAAAATGTAACTTTTGCATATATAAAACTTTTTTCTTCTTCTTCCTTTCTTCCTTCTCTTCCTTCGTCCTAAATATATAAAACTTTTCTAAAAATGAAACTAACCTAAAATTAATGTACTAAATCAGAGAACAATTGAAAACACCATGCATATTACAATTGAAAAAATACATACATTCATACAAAAAAATATATAAAACAAGCATATATATATGAAAAAGAAATGAAAAAGGAGGGCGCCGGCGGCCGGACCAAGCTGCGGCGAGGATGGCGGGGTC
>NW_021245740.1:0-396 GCF_002162155.2 Triticum dicoccoides | reverse complement strand
GGCATTTGATCTTGCTCCCTACAAGATGTTTAAGGTCCCCAGCAATAGCGTCAGACGATTTTGGTTTTCTGCTGGAGACCCTTCCCTGCAAAAGAGAGTTAAGCTTTCTTAGCCACCCACATCTTCAAGGGTGGCTTAGAAGCAATAAGTCTAAGTGCAGCATCTGAGAACTTTGGCTTTGGATCCCTAGCAAACAGTCTTGCAGGCGGACAATAGTACTCATAAGAATAAGCAGAATAGTTCTTGGTCTTATGAACATGGCAGTTTGATGAACCGCGCTCATATTCATAGGCCTGAGTATGGTTTCCCTGCAAAACATTTGCGTTAGTGCGACTCAGGTGAATCCTCTGTCTGTATGAAGCCTTTGGACCGTATGAAGCCTGTGGTCTGGGGTTT
>NW_021245739.1:0-1925 GCF_002162155.2 Triticum dicoccoides | reverse complement strand
AAGGCTCTTGTTCATGAAGAATACATGTCTGGAGATGAAGATGATGGTGATGATGATCAAGTGGGCACGGTCGCCTTTGCCATGCATGCCACTACCTCCTCCTCCACCACCGGCCTCTTCGACTCTCCAAACGAGGACAAGCCATTCACTCATCGGTGCCTCATGGCCAAAGAGGTAAAAACAAAGTCCAAACCCAAGAAACCTGACACCTACACTCCCGATGTCTCATGTGAGATAGTGGAGGATGAGTGTGAGGAGGGTGTGGATAATGATGAGGAATCCTTAATGGCTTTCATGAAAACTCTTCATGGTGAAGCTCGTGCTCGTTTTGGCGATCTCCTTAAGTCACTTGCCGAACGCGATGACTTTATTGAGAACGTTGAGAACCTCCTTATAGAGGAAAAAGAGAGAGTTGATCTCCTCGAGCACGAACTTAATGAAGAGAGTGTCATGAGAGCACCACTTGAGGAAGCCTTATCTGCTCATCAAATTGACTTTGTTAAAACCAATGATGCTTTGCAACTTGCTCTTGAGAATAAAGATGCTCTTAATGTTAGAGTTGAAAAGCTTCTAGTTGACCATACAAGACTTGTTGAGGAGCATGAGTTCCTTGTGATTAGTTCCAAGGTTGTCAAAGGTGACCTCATTGCCCTCACCGAGTCTTATGCTCAACTAAAAGCTACAACCATTAAGGCTCTCACTTCCCTACCTCATATAGATTTAAATGGTAATGCTTGTACGGCTAACTTTGCTCATGATTACACCTCCCTTCAAGAGGAAAATAAGAAGTTGAAAGCTCAAATTGAGAAAGGGCTTGTATCATGCATCCAAGGGGAGCAAAACCTAAACGATCTCTTGAGCAACCAAAAGGAGTGTGTTGCCAAGGAGGGAGTTGGGTTTAATCCCGCATCTAAGAGTGGTAAGAAAAAGAAGAAGAACAACAACAACAAGATCGGTCCGACTCCTTCCCCTCCCCAAAAGGTAGTGTTTGTGCAAGAAAGGCACCAGGAGAAGGAGAAGGAAATGAAGGGTGTTGGGAATGGAAAGGTCATTAGGGACAAGGCCATTCCCAAGAATTTTGCCGGCAAGAACAATCCATCATATGTTCTCATGAGAGGAGGTGATGGCTATACCTTTGCAAAATTTGTTGGAACTAACTATGATGATTATGCTTGGACTATTTGGGTTCCCAAGACCCTCGTTGCTAACTCACCAAGACCCATTGCAAAATGGGTACCTATAACCAAAGCTTGATTATTGTAGGACTATGTATCCTGTGGAACTCAATGGGTGATCGACAGTGGATGCACCAATCATATGACCGAAGAAAGGGAGATGCTTGTGGAGTTCGTTGATTCACTCAAGGCCTCTTCGAACATCTCCTTCGATGACAATATCGAGGGCAAGGTATTGGGTTTGGGCAAGGTGGTAATCTCTAATGATTCATCTCTTTCAAATGTCATGCTTGTCCAATCCCTTCACTACAACTTACTTTCTACTATTCAATTGGCTCGTGCCGGTTATGATTCACATTTTGGTGAATTCCATGTGACCGTCTTTAAGAGAAGCAATCTCAAAGTGGTCTTCGTTGGGCATGTTGAAGACAACCTTTACGTGGTTGATTTCTCGAAAGAGAAAACTCATCTTGCAACATGCCTAATGGCCAAGGCCGACGTGGGGTGGCTATGGCACCGTAGGCTAGCCCACGTGGGCATGAGAAATTTACAAGCTCTCTTAAAGGGGGAGCACATTCTTGGACTAACCAATGTGTCTTTTGCCAAAGATCGTCCTTGTAGTGCTTGCATTGCCGGGAAGCTTCATGAAAAAGCTCATAAAGTAAAGACTATCATCACCACCTTGAGGCCCCTCGAGCTCATCCATTTGGATCTATTTGGGCCTCCAACATATGATAGTTTGGGAGGAAG
>NW_021245738.1:0-627 GCF_002162155.2 Triticum dicoccoides | reverse complement strand
GCACTAAGAGATTGAGCATACAAACAAAAAGCGCATGGCAACCTCTGCTTCCCTCTGTGAAGGGCCTATCTTTTACTTTTATGTAAGAGTCATAGTATTTCCATCTATTCTTTTTTATTTTATCTTTTGGCAAGCATCATGTGGTGAGGAAAGATCTAGGCACATATATCCAGTTTGATATGGGTGGCATGACTTATTATTGTTGACATCACCCTTGAGGTGAATACGTTGGGAGGCGAAACTATAAACCCCTATCTTTCTATGTGTACGGTTGAAACTTTTTGCTCATGTATATGCGGTGAGAACATAGTTTGTTAGTTTTCAATAGAGTTTATGCTTTATACTTCGATGTTGTGATGAATTGTTACTTATTCATGAGAAGTTATATGATAGAAGTTTTATCATAAAAGTTCTATGATAAAGTTTTATGTTAAGCATTGTTGATGTTATAATAATATACATGATGCTTCTATGTCCATATTTTTTTTATCGACACCTCTCTCTCTCTATGTATGTGGACATGTTTTCCGATTTCGGTTTTCGCTTGAGGACAAGCGAGGTCTAAGCTTGGGAGAGTTGATACGTCCATTTTGCTTCATGTTTTCCTACTGTTATTTATAATGTTTT
>NW_021245737.1:0-1006 GCF_002162155.2 Triticum dicoccoides | reverse complement strand
GGCCTGGCGGCCACACGCTCCACGTCTTCCTCCTTCTCTGGCAAGGTGCCCCGGAGCAGGTACGCCTTGAACTCCCTGGTCCAACACCCCTCCTGAGGCTCGAACATGATAAGCAAGCAGGCTCCCGAGGTCGGGCCGCAGGCTGAGGCGCCCGAGGAGGGTGCCGATGGAAACTCCTCTCGAGGCAGAGCCGGTCCCGCAGTGAGGGGAACTGCTGACGGCTTGAAGAGCCGCTCCTCGAAGACACCAGGCTCCTGAGGGTGGCATCAGGACGCCCTCTTGGCGATGTCGTCTGCTTCCTTGTTCGTGCCCCGTGGCACGTGCTGCAATTCCAAGCCCAAGAATTGTTTCTCAATTTTGCGTACCTCCTCAAAGTATGCATCCATGTACTCGTCCTTTGGCTTGTACGCCTTGTTGGAGAAGTTGACGAGGAACTGGGAGTCACCCCTGATGGTGAGGCGCCTGACCCCTAGAGCCGCCGCAGCCTTGAGGCAGGCAATCAAGCCCGTGTACTCAATGATGTTGTTGGATACCTTCTCGCCATGCTGGAAGCAGAGTTGCACGATGTAGTAGAGCTTGTCCTAGGTAGGTGAGATGAGCTCGGCTCCAGCCCCCGCGCCTTGGCATCATCGAAGTACATGACCCAACCATCTAGTGCCTCTTCTCCGTGCGCGAGAGAATAGTCCTCGCCCACTTCTCGGTCAGGGGCTTCAGTCCATTCTGCCACAAAGTCGCCGAGGGCCGCGCCCTTGATGACTCGGGTGGTGCTGAACTCCAGCTGGAATGCTTGCAGATCGATGTTCCATTCGGCGACCCTCCCTGCGGCGTTGGGGGTCCGGAGCACCCTCTCCAAGGGGTATGCTGAGACAGCCTTGATGAGGTGGCCTTGGAAGTAGTGACACAATTTCCTGGAGGCAACAAGGAGTGTGAGCAGGAGCTTTTGTGGCATGGGGTAGAGCGCCCGTGCGTCGCACAACACTGTGCTGATGAAGTACACGAGATGTTC
>NW_021245736.1:0-1324 GCF_002162155.2 Triticum dicoccoides | reverse complement strand
TGGTTTATATGAGACCTGGTCTCATATAATTTTTTTCCCCAGGAGCTGGCCCAGCCCACCACCGCTACCAGTCGTCTCCCACCTCGCGCCAGAAGGACGCGAGGCGTGTGTTCGCCGCACGCCGGCACACGCAGGGCCACGTCCTGCTTGCCGCCTTCTCCCCGACGCGCCCAGAGGGTGCCACGCACCTCCCTGCCTCTCTTTTGTTTGCCCGCAAGTCTGATGCATGCTCGCGAAACAGATTCGAGACCCCATGTTCAGTCAAAGAAGAATAGTGATACTAATCTTTGACAATCCAGCCGCTGCCTGTGTGTTTTCCGGGGTAAGACGAGAGATGTTTGGTTTGTGAAATTTCTCATGCATTGCAGCCTACCCAATGTAGCTTGTACTCCTGCCGAAACCCTTGCTTCGAATCAAAATGTCAAAACAGAATCCCCAGCAAAGAAAACTAAAGAGGGAACAAAACATTCCCAAATGTGGAAGAAAAACTGCAAAATCGCATCAAGTAGGACCTACAGTATATAGACTACTCGTTAATCTATAACAACATCCTCACCTTCACGCAATCACGCCAACGCATGCATCTACGTAGTTAATAATAAACCAAACGACCCAAAAGGGGGCCTCCACAAGGAGAGAATGGCTAAGAGGGAGATGCGCTTACAGCGTTGCGTCGGATGCGGGGTCGGGGTCGGCTGCCGCGAGAAAGAGCGAGGGGAGGTGGAGGTCGCCGGTGGCGGCTCCGGCGAAGCCATGGGCGGCCGCCTTGTTTCGTCGTCTTCCTTGTGCGACCTCGTCACTGACGACATGGGAAAGCTACGGGCTTTGAGCCCTAGCATTTTACTACTTGCTGAACCCAATAATAAGAGCCCAAGTAACCTAGACATCAAGCCCGTGGATTACAGCCCAAGGTCGGCGATAGTGTGGGCTCTCCAAATTTGGCCCGAGATTTTTTTTTATCACTTTATTACTCCTTCGTGACAAATCTAAAAAAAACTCCTTCATGACGGAAAATCTAAAAACAAAAACTCCTTCGTGACGGAAAATCTAAAAAAAACTCTTTCCTGACGGAAAACATTTCTTATTCCGCCGTGTGCAGTAGGCATCATCAATCTCGTGGCTCATTCCATGGCTTTGAGCCTTTGACCGCTCGCTCGCTATAAATCTCGTGGAAACAAACAACGGCCTATTTTCAGTACAAGTTCACAGTAAGCCGTTTCGTTGCAGTTTCAGGACCTCCTGATTCAACGCAGGCAGAGGATGCGAGATTCTTTACGATTGCAAAATGCAACGCAGAGTGCCAAAGCACTGATTTTTTTTTTTT
>NW_021245735.1:0-902 GCF_002162155.2 Triticum dicoccoides | reverse complement strand
TTTTTTTTTCAAAAAGTAAGGCGACAGACCTTCGATTAACATGTGTTCAAAAAACAAGTACTCCTGCAAGACCCAGATGTTGATTCGAGAACAAGTACCTCGAGGTTAATTTGATAGACATGCCTTATAGGTTGACAAAAGTCATATCACTTTTTTTGGAAAGATGTCATGAAGTAACACGATATACCTTCTTACAACCAACTAACATGTCTTCAAAAAACAAAAAATACCAAAAAGTGACGCGATAGACCTAGGATTAACATGCATTTAAAAAACAAGTACTCCATCAGGATGTAGAGGTTAATTCGAGAACAAGAACTTTGACAGACATGCCTTATAGGTTGACAAAATTCATGTCACTTTTTTGGGAAGATGTCATGAAGTAACATTATAGACCTTCTTTCAAGCCAATTAACATGTGTTCAAAAAAACAAAAAAACTATCAAAAAGTAACGCGATAAACCTTCCATTAACATGTGTTCAAAAAACAAGTACTCCTGCAAGACCGAGAGGTTAATTCGAGAACAAGTACCTCGAGGTTAATTTGACAGACATGCCTTATAGGTTGACAAAAGTCATATCACTTTTTTTTGAAAGATGTGGTGAAGTAACACGGTAGACCTTCTTTCAAGCCAATTAACATGTATTCAAATCTTTTTTATCAAAAAGTAACACGATAGACCTTCGATTAACATGCATCCAGAAAACAAGTACTCCACAAAGACCTAGATGTTAATTCGAGAACGAGTACTTTGAGGTTAATTTGACAAACATGCCTTATAGGTTGACAAAGTGATATCACTTTTCTCGAAACATGACGTGAAGTAACACGATAGAACATCTTTCAAGCCAATTAACATGTGTTCAAAAAACATAAATTATCAAAAAGTAACGTGTTAGAC
>NW_021245734.1:0-1457 GCF_002162155.2 Triticum dicoccoides | reverse complement strand
TTGCCAAGAACGGATCCTTTCTGGAAAAAGAGTTTCTCTCGAAAGAAGTAAGTGGGAGGAAAGTAGAACTCGATGAAGTACTACCTCTTGAACGGGATAGTAGTGCAGCTCAGGAAAATGTTCCTATGATGCCTACACCAACTGAAGAGGAAAATAATGATGATGATCAAGGTACTTCGGATCAAGTTGCTACTGAACTTCGTAGGTCCACAAGGACACGTTCCGCACCAGAGTGATACGACAACCCTGTCCTGGAAATCATGTTGTTAGACAACGGTGAACCTTCGAACTATGAAGAAGCGATGGCGGGCCCAGATTCCAACAAAAGGCTTGAAGCCATGAAATCCGAGATAGAATCCATGTATGAAAACAAAGTATGGACTTTGACAGACTTGCCCGATGATCGGCGAGCGATAGAAAACAAATGGATCTTTAAGAAGAAGACGGACGCGGATGGTAATATTACCGTCTATAAAGCTCGACTTGTCGCTAAGGGTTATCGACAAGTTCAAGGGATTGACTATGATGAGACTTTCACTCCCGTAGCGAAGCTGAAGTCCGTCCGAATCATGTTAGCAATTGCCGCATACTATGATTATGAGATATGGCAGATGGACGTCAAAACGGCATTCCTTAACGGGCATCTTAAGGAAGAACTGTATATGATGTAGCCGGAGGGTTTTGTCGATCCTAAGAATGCTAACAAAGTATGCAAGCTCCAGCGATCCATTTATGGGTTGGTGCAAGCATCTCGGAGTTGGAACATTCGCTTTGATGAGATGATCAAAGCGTTTGAGTTTATGCAGACTTATGGAGAAGCCTGCGTTTACAAGAAAGTGAGTGGGAGCTCTGTAGCATTTCTCATATTATATGTAGATGACATACTCTTGATGGGAAATGATATAGAACTTTTGGACAGCATTAAGGCCTACTTGAATAAGTGTTTTTCAATGAAGGACCTTGGAGAAGCTGCTTATATATTAGCCATTAAGATCTATAGAGATAGATCGAGACGCCTCATAGGTCTTTCACAAAGCACATACCTTGATAAGATTTTGAAGAAGTTCAAAATGGATCAGTCCAAGAAGGGGTTCTTGCCTGTATTGCAAGGTGTGAGATTGAGCTCGGCTCAATGCCCGACCACGGCAAAAGATAAAGAAGAGATGAGTGTCATCCCCTATGCTTCAGCCATAGGATCTATTATGTATGCCATGCTGTGTACCAGACCTGATGTAAACCTTGCCGTAAGTTTGGTAGGAAGGTACCAAAGTAATCCCGGCAAGGAACACTGGACAGCGGTCAAGAATATCCTAAAGTACCTGAAAAGGACAAAGGACATGTTTCTCGTTTATGGAGGTGACGAAGAGCTCGTCGTAAAGGGTTACGTCGACGCTAGCTTCGACACAGATCTGGATGACTCTAAGTCACAAACCGGATACGTGTATATGTTGAATGGT
>NW_021245733.1:0-386 GCF_002162155.2 Triticum dicoccoides | reverse complement strand
CCTGGCAGGGACTTGGCCCAGTTGGGCCGGGGGCTGCTGGGCCGGAGCCCCAGGGGGGTTCTTTCCTTTTTTTGTGTGTGTGTTAGTTCTGTTTCTGTTTTGATTCTTTTTCTTATTTTCTTTTCTGTTTCATTTCTAGTTTCTTTTAATTTTTAGTTTTTACAAAAATCACCACTAGTACCTAAAGTAGTATTTATAAACAAACTGTTGTCACATCAATTCTTAACCCATAATAAAAGATTTAATATTTTATAAAATCCAATATGTATTTGTTTAATTGTTTTCACTACTGTTTTAATTAGTTTAGAGCCCTTAAACATTTTATCAAGGTTTGGTTTCTCCATTGTATTTACACATGATTTATCTGACCCACCTTGAACATTTTG
>NW_021245732.1:0-2206 GCF_002162155.2 Triticum dicoccoides | reverse complement strand
ATGGTGAAGGTGTCGCTGAAATGTACTCTAGGCTTGCTCTCATCACAAATGAGATTGCCGGCTTAGGAAGTGAAGAGATGACCGATAGATTCATCATCAAGAAGATCCTAAGAGCCTTGGATGGAAAATATGATACCGTGTGCACATTGATCCAAATGATGCCCAATTACAAAGATCTCAAGCCAACGGAAGTGATTGGAAGAATTGTTGCTCATGAGATGTCACTTAAGGATAAAGAGGAACTTCACAACAAGTCAAGTGGTGCCTATAAAGCCTCATGTGAAGCCCCTACATCATCAAGTGAGAAACAAGACTTCAATGAAGAATTGAGCTTAATGGTGAAGAACTTCAACAAGTTCTACAAGAGTAGAAGCAAAGATAGAAGCTCCAAGTCAAGGTCCTACAATGACAAAAGATCTTCTAGTCGAGAACGAAACTGTTACAATTGTGGAAGACCCGGACACTATTCCAACGAGTGTACGGCTCCCTACAAGAGAAGAGAAGATTCTCCAAAAAGAAAAAGCAAAGGATCACCACCAAGAGAGAGAAGGAGTAGAGATGATCGTTATGAACGAAGATACTCACGGAGAAGAAAGGATTCGGAAAGGAAAGAAAAATCATCAAGGATCTACACAAGACGAAGACATCAAGCTCATGTTGGTGAATGGGTATCCGGCTCCGACTCCGACAGCCACTCCGAGAGAAGTTATCACTCCGACTCCGAAGATACTCAAGATGAAGGTGTTGCCGGTCTAGCACTTGTGTCAACCAACTCCTACGACATATTTGACTCACCAAATGAAGGAATTGGAAGATGCTTCATGGCCAAAGGTCCTAAGGTAACACACCCCGAGTATGTTGATTTCAATAGTGATGAAGATGACTTGTTAGGTGATGGTTTGCTTGGTGACAACTCTAGTGATGAATACTATGATGAAAGACCAATTAATCATGCTAATCAAGATAAAACGAATGACAATGATAAGGAGAAGATTGAGGCTCTAACTAAAGAACTAAAAACTCTTAAGTTAGCTCATGACACTATCTTCGAAGATCATCGAGAACTTTTAAGAGCTCATGAGAAACTACGCTTTGAAAAGCTCAATCTTGAGCAAGAGCATGAGTTCTTAAAGGCAATCAATGATGATCTCCGCAAGAAAAGTTCTTCTTACATTTCCAAGCGTTTACTCTTATCCACTTACATGCCTCAAGTCAAGTCTAACAAGAAAGATTCTTCCTCTAGTTGTAACAATGATCATGCTAAATTCAATATTGTTGCTTCTAGTAGTTCTCTTGATTCCACTAATGATTCTCTTAGCCAAGTTACACTTGAGCAAGAAAATAGCTTATTGAAGGGAATTATAGAGAAAGGAGTGTACAAAAGCCTTGCCGGGAGTAAGCAATTCGAGGAAATTGTGCGCAAGCAAGGAATGCACCGGAAGAATCAAGGTGTTGGTTTTGAACGAAAGTTCAATGCCAATGGAGTTGAATGGGAAGAAGATAAATACCCCAAGACAAAGTTTGTCCCTCAACAAGAGAAGTATACTTCTTTCAAGGGGACACAAGCTCAAGATGATCTTCCACCACAAGACTACGAGCAAAAAGGCAAGGACAAGCTTCAAGAGGAAATTGATGCATTTGAAGAAGCTCCTAAGACCTTAGTCAAGTGGATTCCCAAGACTTCTTCAAGTTCCACTTCATCAAGTACGACTACAACTCCAAGGATTCCCATCAAGATGATGTGGATCCAAAAGAAGAAGAACTAGAGAGTTCTTGAGGGTGACTCCGCCAACATACTTCACTCTTATCATTTTGGCAAGAACAAGTGCAATCAACTTCCACATCTTGCACTAGTTCAAGGAGTCACAAACCCTCTTGTTGGTAAGACAAGGGACAAGGTAACCTAAAAGTTTTCATGGACATCATCTTTTGTGTGTGCATCACTCTATGTCTATGGATATCCTTGTTTGTTCCTTGTGGGACTAACCCATGTAGGTATTGAAAGTGCAATTCACTCAAATGGATAGCTCCAAGAGATCTACATCAACATTGAGCATCCACATCTTCAATATCTACATGAAGTCATCATCGACAAAACCCAAGGTTAGTTCATCCCTCTTAGGGGGGATATCACATCTAGGGGGAGCTTTACTCTAAGACTTGAGCTAAAGCAACTCTAAAGATGTGAACAAAACAATGCTTTATG
>NW_021245731.1:0-1043 GCF_002162155.2 Triticum dicoccoides | reverse complement strand
GTCTAGGCGGATGATAACAGGAGACAAGGGACACGATGTTTTTACCTAGGTTCGGGCCCTCTCGATGGAGGTAAAACCCTATTCCTGCTTGATTGATATTGATGATATGGGTAGTACAAGAGTGGATCTACCATGAGATAAAGGAAGCTAAACCCTAGAAGCTAGCCTATGGTATGATTGTTGTAATGGTTGTTCGTCCTACGGACTAAAACCCTCCAGTTTATATAGACACTGGAGAGGGCTAGGGTTACACAGAGTCGGTTACAATGGTAGGAGATCTACATATCCGTATTGCCAAGCTTGCCTTCCATGCCAAGGAAAGTCCCATCCGGACACGGGATAAAGTCTTCAATCCTGTATCTTCATGGTCTTGGAGTCCGGCCGATGATGATAGTCCGGCTATCCGGACACCCCCTAGTCCAGGACTCCCTCAGTAGCCCCCGAACCAGGCTTCAATGATGACGAGTCCGGCGCGTATATTGTCTTCGGTGTTGCAAGGCGGGTTCTCCTCCAAATTCCATGTGTTTGCTGAATACTGTCCGGCTTCCTTACAAATGTGCGCTCCTTGGCTCCCACACCCAATAATGGCCCTCTTCCACGTGTCGCACGAATGCGAAAGGCCAGGGTATTTTTATGTTTTACCCCCGAGCTACGCTAATAATCTGCCTATAAGAGAGGCAAGAATCCAGATCCAAATCACACCATCTTCCTTCCGCGAGTACTCATCGGAGCGCTTCTGACCAAAAATCCATTCCATCATGGACCGTCGACGCGGCTCCTCCTCTCGCGCTCCCAGCCCTCAGCCAGGAGATTTGAGATGTTCAGTTCCGCACAACGAGCTGGTGACGCTCCAAGCGGACGGATACCTTCCTCCGGCCTTTATGGTCCCGGTTCGAGCTGGGCTGGCCACCTACAAAGGTGGAAAGCAAGCGGAGGCCACCCCTAGTCCCTCCAAAGGGGAGCGGGTGTGCTTCGTCCCTTATCTAATAAGGGGGCTCAGGTTTCCCATACATCCGTTTCTCCGGGGGCTTCTGGAGTTCTAC
>NW_021245730.1:0-396 GCF_002162155.2 Triticum dicoccoides | reverse complement strand
CACATGGGTGAAACTGCTTCTGCCTGTTCTCAAAGGACCAACCATATCCAACCCCCATACTGCAAAGGGCCAGACGAGTGGTATGGTCTTCAAAGCTGATGCGGGCTTGTGTGACATATTGGAGTAAAATTGACATCCCTCGCACTTGTCGACTATCTCCTTTGCCATTTCATTCGCTCTTGGCCAATAAAATCCGGCTCGGTATGCTTTGGCCACGATGGTCCGAGAGGACGCATGATGGCCACAGGTCCCCGAGTGGATGTCATCAAGGATTATTCGACCTTCCTCTGGCGTTATGCATTTCTGACCAACTCTAGTCGCGCTTTCTCTGTACAGTTGTCCCCTTATCACGGTAAAGGCCTTAGATCGGCGGACGATCTGTCGAGCCTCTTCTTC
>NW_021245729.1:0-1190 GCF_002162155.2 Triticum dicoccoides | reverse complement strand
ATATGATAACCCTTTTGTGTATAGGGTAGAGTTACATTTTATTATCGAAATACATTGCAAGCGAAGTACATTACAATTATTTTGGCTATATTTTCTATCTATATGAAATTTTACATGCAACCAATACAAAATATGAAAAGCCCGTGGCAACGCACGGGCAGTCTACTAGTATCTATAATACCTAAATAGTTCATCCCCACTATCCTATTTCTCTAAACATGCAAGCTATCCACATCATCCTTCTTGCCACATCAGCTCCCACTACTAAATTTTCTGACGTATGCTAAAGCCACATCATCCGTTATTAATTGTCAATGTTTTCTATGGAGTGTCTTACAATTTGCACTATCCCTCATCAGCGCTGCAGCTACTGCCATGTAGCTTCGTACTACTTCCCCCAAACCAATCATTTACATGCAGATTTGTCCTTTCGTCTCTCGCGGCACTAGGTGCATGTAGACAAAACCGGCGAGGCAGACGACCAGTCGGCTACTTACAGGCAGCGGGGCAACCTCCAGCATGCAGGTTTGTCCCTTCCTCTTCTCTCGGCACTAGGTGCAGTGAATGCACACAAGAAAAAGGCGAGGGAGGCGACCATCGGGCTGCCGAGGTAAATGACCAGCTACCTACATGCACCTCTTCCTCCATTAAGTTATGATCTAGGCAATCGAACAGGCGCCGCTCCACTAAGCTGACCTTTGGACCTCTCCCCTTTGATCTATAAAGCACTTTGAAATCAAGAGCCCGTTCATAGCTCTACTATTCTTCCGGCTGCCCCCTTCTCCACACCCAACTTCACTTCCTCCGAGAGTCGTAGCCAACGCGGCCGTCTTGCCGACACGAGTCTCGATCTGGTCGTTCAATCCTACAAGCTGAAGTGTTGATCGTGTGCTGTCGGCGCCATCGTCATCATGGGTTCAAGCTAACCCAGCCCATCACTGTTTTTCTTGAATTCACCCAGAAGCCAACGTACAACCTGCGTCCTTGCATGGATAGTACTCTGTATGGTTGGGAGGTAATAGAATGCTTCAAAACTTTGTTCTTGCGATCTCAAGCTAATCCGTATGGTCATTTCTCATATGAGCAAGTCTCACGGGCGGCCATTCTGGTCAAGCGGCCATGCATGCAAACATGCCGCATGTATCTCACATCAGTAACCTAAAGATACGATCAGGCACCGGAGTTTGTTG
>NW_021245728.1:0-1149 GCF_002162155.2 Triticum dicoccoides | reverse complement strand
TTTTTTTCTTCATTGTTTTTTGAGGATTGAACAACTGTTGGAGAGCTGCTACCTTCATGCTGAACATGTGTTGGTTATATGTAGATTTATGTTTGCCTATGTTGGTCTATTGGATAACTGTTTGCTCCTTTGTATCATTAATCATGTGTCAAGTATAAAGTCAGGCACATGTACTAGTGAGCTTGACAGGGGGTTATTTTCTTCCAAGTGAACTCTTTTTGACAAGTGAACTCTTTTTGATCTTGTACTGTTCATACGATGTAGTAGTGCTTGTGGTCTGGCATATGGTGCCAAGTTGTTACTGTTGACATGTTGACGCTTAGCAATATGGTCTCTGTTAATGATCATGACTTGGTTTGTGTCTGGTTAGGCTCTCTTAAACAACCGGATATGTAACTTGCTTGCTTGTTTCTAGTTGCTAGTGTCCACTTACACTAGAAGGTATTTGATTCTTTTACCCACCTTTTGTGTGCCTCTGTTAGTGATGATGTTTCTGAGGTGGCAGACCCATTTTTTGTGCTTTTGTCCTGTAGTTTCCTCTCATTTTACTTCTCTTTGATGCTGATTTTGATGTGGTTGGCTTCCACCTCTCTTTGTTGATGATTTTTATGTGGTTACATTCCATATGGAACTACCTAAGTACTCCCTCCATCCGAAAATACTTGTCATCAGAATGGATAAAAAGGGATGTATCTAGGAGTAATATACGTCTAGATACATCCTCTTTTATCCATTTTGATGACTAGTATTTTCGGACGGAGGGAGTAGTTGATAATTCGTTCCAGTGGTTATTTGATTACTATAGTATCCTGTAGTGATTGTGTCTGAGTTCAAAATTTCTAGGCTCAAAATAAGTTGGTATTTCATTGCATGTCTGGTAGTTTCTTCTTAGCTAGTCATGTTCCAAGGCTTAATGCCTAATATTAATGGTTATGCTGTTTTTTGTGTGCAGTGGACCCAACCATGCCCATGGTGTCCAGGCAGTACAAAAAGAGAGCCCTGAAGAAACCAAGGCGAAGATTCATCTGGTTGTTGCCGACCCTTTCGAACCCGGCAATGCTTCAGCAAACATGTGAATTGGTATCTATCATAGAAGCAGACACACAATCTGGATGAGAAGCTGAGTATGGTTGAGTTGAGTGCTGTCGA
>NW_021245727.1:0-1798 GCF_002162155.2 Triticum dicoccoides | reverse complement strand
AATACTGTGTTCTGTGAAAGACAAGTAGTTCTAAATACTACTGTAAATGTTACCAGGATACTCAAGGGTTTACGTACCTGTAAGACTCGAGGAAGATTATCACAGTGGCGACCCAGAAATCCTCGCCTATTAGGACCACCGTCGCTCCGACGAATGCTAGGATGCCGATTCCGTTGCCCACCCTCTCTAGCAAGGCAATGGAGCGGAGAAAGCGGTTGAGCCATTTCTCAGCTCCCATCCTCGACCCTCTTGGCGGCTCACTGTTAATTTGCCGCTGAGCTCCAGTCTCACAGGTAATGCTGGTAACGCAGTTCTTGGTGAGATTTGGTTTGGTCTTGGCACATTACTGCCCACCAGGTTACATTCGACTATAGTAGTAGTGCCTGACTAAAAGTGTGACTAGTACCAGTGTAACCATAAGATACTAGCATAATTAAACCTCTCTGCAAAGCACAGTAGTACATGGGATAACATATAGTAAGACCAAGGCTACTTTCGCAGCAGCACCGTGCCTCCCCGCCCTCGTACGTAAAACTTGCACCAACATCGAAAATCGTTACCGCCGGCCGGCGAATGACCGCGCGCGCTTTTCTCCGGACGCTCGATGTTCACAGAGCCATATACGCCTTTCTGCGTACATACGCACCTACCGGTCCTGTCTCTCTCCTCCAAAAGCTGTGAGCCGTACCAATGTAACCATATGATAACAACATATGATTTCGCGGACCAAGGTCTTGGCAATGCCGTCTCCGGTGCCAAGCAAGTAGTGCAAGGTAGAGCGTGCTGCATTGGTCGCAACGTGGTAAAGTTCTATGGTTAAAGCTGTGGCCAGTACGAGTGTAACCATATTGTAGTTAGAAATAAACATCTCTGCAAAGTACTAATACAGTAGACAGCAGGCCCCGAGATCTGGTCTCGCGGCAGTGCCGTCGCCAATGCCAAGCAGTGCAAAATCGAGCCTGCTGCATATATCTCTTGCAGCATTGTAAAGTTTTTTTTTTAATTTTACATTGTAAATTTATACTCGCGCGCGCTCAAGTAGCTAAAATTTAGCTAGGCCACTTTGAGAGCGTACTCCGGGAAATCAGCCAAAAGTCATGCTTGAAAGAGCACAGTCGGTGTCATGGAAGCAAACCGTTAACATCAGACTACGGATTGAGGAGCATTTGGGAGATTGGTGGCGAGCGAGTAGCTCTGGAAATTACTCCAATCGAGAAGTGGAATTCTGTGAGTGTAGAAGGGCATCTCGCGGATCCCCTAAAACCAATATTGAGAACCAAAAATGAGTTTTACAGAGTTAAGCACTAGCTAGCAGATCCTTAAGAATTCAAACTTGCTTAAAAATTTGTCTCCCTCCCTAAAAATCATCTTCGGATGACTATATTTGGTCTAGTCATAGCCACTGGACTAAAAATAGGAAGACGGCCGCGCAATCCTCGCTCCATGCCGCCGCCACACACTGTAGGAAAAGCACATTTTGCCTTGTTCCTCTGTATGGCTAGCGGTTTATATCGGCCTCTTGACTTATGTCCTTCTAAGCCGTTTGGTGACAGCACATTGCGCGGCGAAGACATGTGTCTCGGCATACGACCACACATGTCGTGACGCGGCTACAAAAACACTCGGAATATATTAAAATTTGGGTCAAAGCTGAAAGTGTCGTCGTGCCACATGGCCGTGCTCGTCCCAGTTGACGCCCAGTGACCGGAGCGATTGTAAGCCGTACGCCACACGTTTACGATGTAAAACCAAACTTATCCTTGCCTCAGCCTTGCAGTTCAGTACAATGTTCAAGCTC
>NW_021245726.1:0-1055 GCF_002162155.2 Triticum dicoccoides | reverse complement strand
TTGACTAATAACCTCTCTCACAAGCAAGATATGATCAAACCCCATGAGTGTTGGATTCTTTACAATCACATAGTGTTGTGAACTAGATTATTGACTCTAGTGCAAGTGGGAGACTGTTGGAAATATTACCTAGAGGCAATAATAAAAATGGTTATTATTATATTTCCTTGTTCATGATAATTGTCTATTGTTCATGCTATTACTGTATTAACTGGAAACCGTAATACATGTGTGAATATATAGACCACAACATGTCCCTAGTGAGCCTCTAGTTGACTAGCTCGTTGATCAATAGATGGTTATGGTTTCCTGACCATGGACATTGGATGTCATTGATAACGGGATCACATCATTAGGAGAATGATGTGATAGACAAGACCGAATCCTAAGCATAGCACAAGATCGTGTAGTTCATTTGCTAAGAGCTTTTCTAATGTCAAGTATCATTTCCTTAGACCATGAGATTGTGCAACTCCCGGATACCGTAGAAATGATTTGGGTGTACCAAGCGTCACAACGTAACTGGGTGGCTATAAAGGTGCACTAGAGGTATCTCCGAAAATGTCTGTTTGGTTGGCACGAATCGAGACTGGGATTTGTCACTCCGTATGACGGAGAGGTATCTCTTGGTAATGCATCATCATAATGAGCTCAATGTGACTAAGGAGTTAGTCATGGGATCATGCATTACAGAACGAGTAAAGAGACTTGCCGGTAACGAGATTGAACGAGGTATTGGCATACCAGCGATCGAATCTCGGGCAAGTAACATACCGGTGGATGAAGGGAATTGTATAAGGGATTGATTAAATCCCCGATATCGTGGTTCATCCGATGAGATCATTGTGGAACCTGTGGGAGCGAATATGGGTATCCAGATCCCGCTGTTGGTTATTGGCCGGGGAGGTATCACAGTTATGTCTGCATGGTTCCCGAACCCGTATGGTCTACACACTTAAGGTTGAGTGACGCTAGAGTTGTTATGGGAAATTGTATGTGGTTACCGAAGGTTGTTTGGAGTCCCATATGAGATCCCGGATGTCACGAAGAATTCC
>NW_021245725.1:0-801 GCF_002162155.2 Triticum dicoccoides | reverse complement strand
GTAGTGTATTGAAGTGGTGAGTAGTGGACTCGTGTGCGCAAAACATTTCAAGTTGGTGTATCGTAGGATAGTCTAGCCAAGAGTCAAAGCTGGCTTGCTGCAATAACTCCACCAACCCTTCTTGATACTATGCATGTATGTAGGATCTGATGTAAGTCTTGCTGAGTACCTTTGTACTCATGTTGCTATATTCTACATTTTTTTACAGAAGACGCTGCAACCCCTTCTGATGGGTTCTATGTAGACGTTGACATCAACGAGTAGGCTAAAGACCCAGGTGGTGACCCTGAGCTTGTGAAGGACCACATAGTATAGCCAGGCTTTCCAAGCCCTTTTTATTTTACTAGTTGTCTGTACTCAGACAAGTTACTTCCGCTGTTGGCTTGTATGATTGTATGACTTGTATGTTGGGTCGTGAGACCCGTACCTTTGTGTGTATGTTATGTATGGCTCACTGAGCCTTAAATAAAGTACTTGTGTCGTAGAGTCATGTTGTGATGCTTCGTTGTATTTGCACATATCGAGCATATTGTGTGTATGATTGAAATGCTTGGTATGTGTGGGATCTGACTATCTAGTTGTTTATCTTTAGTAGCCTCTCTTACCGGGAAATGTCTCCTAGTGTTACCGCTGAGCCATGGTAGCTTGCTACTGCTCTGGAACACTTAGGCTGGCCGGCATGTGTCCTTCTTCGTTCCTGTGTCTGTCCCTTCGGGGAAATGTCACGCTTTGAGTACCGGAGTCCTGTTAGCCCGCTACAGCCCGGTTTACCGGAGTCCTGCTAGCCCAGTGCTACAGCCC
>NW_021245724.1:0-1330 GCF_002162155.2 Triticum dicoccoides | reverse complement strand
TTTCACTAGTTTTGCATGTGTATGGTGGTCTGAACATTGTAGATTATATCCTATTCCAACTACTTGGGCTGCTTTGAAAACTGCTATGCGTACGCGTTGGGTTCCACCATATTATCAACGTGAATTGCTTCAAAAATTGCAGCGTTTAAGACAAGGGAAAAATTCTGTAGAAGAATATTATCAGGAATTACAAACTGGCATGATCAGATGTGGTATTGTTGAGGAGAATGAAGCTATGCTTGCACGTTTTCTGGGTGGATTAAATAGAGAGATTCAGACCATTCTAGACTATAAGGAGTATACTAATATCACTCGTTTATTCCATCTTGCTTGTAAAGCTGAACGTGAAGTGCAGGATCGACAAGCATTGGGGCGAACTAACTTTTCTGCAGGCCGACCTTCATCATGGACACCACGTGCATCTTCTACTTCAACTGCACCAGCACCTCCATCCGGTGCCACCTCCAGCCGTGATACAAGAAAACAGGCACAACCACCATTATCTGCCAAGAGCGCACCTGCGGGGCCTGCACAGCGTTCGTCTTCTTCCATGGCATCAACAGGGCACACAAGTGATATTATTTGTCATCGTTGTAAGGGAGGAGGTCATTATGCAAGGGAATGCAAATCTCCGCGTGTGATGATTGCTACCGCGGATGGTGGATATGAATCTGCTAGTGACTATGATGAGGAGACTTTGGCTCTTATTACACGTGAAGAACATGGTGGAGATGATTCTGATCATGAGACGCAATACATGGCTCCTGAAGACGCTGACAGGTATGAATGTTTAGTTGCTCAACGTGTTTTGAGTGTGCAGGTCACACAAGCTGAGCAAAATCAGAGGCACAATTTGTTCCATACCAAGGGAGTTGTGAAGGAACGTTCTGTGCACGTCATCATAGACGGAGGGAGCTGCAACAACTTGGCTAGCATGGAGATGGTGGAGAAGCTTTCTCTCATCACAAGACCACATCCACATCCTTACTACATCCAATGGTTCAACAACAGCGGCAAGGTTAAGGTAACACGTACTGTTCGTGTGCATTTTAGTATCTCTACATATGCTGATTATGTTGATTGTGATGTGGTACCTATGCAAGCATGTTCCTTATTACTTGGTAGACCATGGCAATTTGATAAAAATTCTGTACACCATGGTAGAAACAATCACTATACTCTTGTTCATAAGGATAAAAATATTACTTTGCTTCCTATGACTCCTGATTCCATTTTGAAAGATGATATTAATAGAGCTAATAAAGCAAAACAGGAGACGAATAAGAGTGAAAATCAGATTGTGGCAAAAGAATTTGAGCAACAAATGAAG
>NW_021245723.1:0-962 GCF_002162155.2 Triticum dicoccoides | reverse complement strand
ATATGCCCACCCTCTAACAAATATAAGTGAAGCAAAAGAGCATTCTACAAATGGCGGTTTTCTATGTGAAGAGAAACAGGCAATTCAAACTTCAAATGATATAAGTGAAGCACATGAAGCATTCTATAGAGCCATACTCAAAAGATTTAAGTGAAGTGCAATGAGCATTCTATAATTCAACCAAGGACTATCTCATACCAGCATGGTACATAAAATAAAAGTTAAAACCAAATGCAAAAGACGCTCCAAGACTTGCACATATCGCATGAACGAAACGAATCCGAAAACATACCGATACTTGTTGAAGAAAGAGGGGATGCCTTCCGAGGCATCCCCAAGCTTAGACGCTTATTTACTTGGGGTGCCTTGGGCATCCCCAAGCTCGAGCTCTTGCCTCTCTTCCTTTTCCTCATATCAAGTCACCCTCGACCAAACACTTCATCCACACAAAACTTCAACAGAAAACTCGGTAAGATCCATTAGTATAATAAAGCAAATCACTACTCTAAGTACTATTGCAAACCAATTCATATTTTGTTTTTGCATTGTGCCTACTGTAATATAACTTTTTCATGGCTTAATCCACTGATAGAAATTGATAGATTCATCAAAACAAGCAAACTATGCATCAAAAACAGAATCTGTCAAAAACAGAACAGTCAGTAGCAATCTGAACATTAACCAAACTTCTGGTACCCCAAAAATTCTAGAAAAATTAGGAAAAATAAAAACTTTGTACGGAAAGACAGCGCAAAAGGAATCATAACCATTTGACGTTCCAGTAAAAAATGTAAAATCATGCACTACAGCCAAAGTTTCTGTCCTTCACCATACAAACCAACAAGCATTGTAAACATCCTAAAGGCAAACCTTAGCACATTATTTTTATAATACAATGGAATTGTACAAGGGTATAATTATTTTTGATTAAAAGTTTCTGTAATCAAGATTCACAAAGTTTC
>NW_021245722.1:0-1653 GCF_002162155.2 Triticum dicoccoides | reverse complement strand
ATGAACATTCGGCGTGCTTATATGGAGCTCAAAATATTGGTGATATGGATGATTAAGAAAGTGCGACATTTGCCAGCAAGCTCACAATATGTAAATATTGGTACCTTTTTTTCCCTATGGTCCTAGAAGCCAGCAATTTGGTATGCATAAAACAAACATGAACCGAAACTTGAGCATATAAGGGTGCCTAATGTTTGAAATAATAGCTGCAAAGAGCTGGGTTTTACTAACTTGGCATACAAATTAATTGCACAAGACTTGCTTTGTATGGACAGAAAGTTAGAAAGACATCTTTTAGAAAGATGCTACCCATATATGAGAAACAACAATGTGCTTTGATTTTTAACTCGTTTTGCCAAGCAGCACTACTAATTTAGTAACATGCTAGTGTAGGCAAACAACCTCATGTCAGAATAATTGATGCGGCATCATGAGCTTTTACTGAAATATTTGGAGCAGATTGCTACATGTAAGAGATTCATGGGAAAAGATTCGGACCAATGTGTTGAAACAACACTTGTTAGTTGCAATACATGATTCACAGCTTTTATCCTATCATGCTAACTACACATGGAATTTAATCACACAACAACATTCATTCCTTACAAAACTTGATATGTTTTATTAAGACTCGTACAAATATACTTTTAGACATGAGGATCAGAAACTAACCTGGAAAGCACAATTGTTAGGTGACGCCTCAACATCCATATCATAGTTTCGCTACTTCCCATAAGATTCCTAGTGAAGCAAGAAAAATATGCTTTTCAGATTTGCTAGTTGCAGCCTCAAATCCTACGAACCAATTAGTTCATAATAAACAGAATTCATGTCAAGAAAAGAAAAGGTTACCCCAAACAAATGTGCACCCAACTTAATCTCTCTCAACAGAACTGCAGTGCACATGTTTCTCTCTAGCAAATATCTTCCTTGCTGCATTTCTTTCAGTCTGGATGGATCTCCTCGCTTCCAAAGGCACGAACAAGATTACTTCATGCAAAAGTACTGCGAAAACAAGATTGATACAAGTTAATACAAGATTCTACTTTGCTTCATTGCGATCCCTACAAAAACATTGTGGGCTGCCCCTTTTTGGTGAGTGGACCAGGCTGAAAATAAGATGGAATGAATATTTCATGTAATATGCTATTGGAAGTTAATAACATAGCAAACAAAGCTTGAAACAGTTCATATAGATGAGTTTATGTTTCATACCAGTATCAAGCAATACATTTGGCAAAATTATGCTTTGTACCATGACGACATCAGACAAAAGCTAATTAAATAGACCATCCGCGGCGAGGCGAGGTTAACGGCTGGCGGGAGAGGAGGTTTGGCGCGAGACCAGGTCGATGGCATACTTGCACGTGCGAGGTGAAGGAGTTTCTGGTCCCAAGATCAACGGCGTGAGGAGGAGGCTCAAATCCGCAGTGGCGTGAGTTGAGTGAACCATACGGGCGACGACCGCCTCCATGGTCCATCCCCGGTCATGGGATAGGGCAAGGGAATACCTGCTGGCCGAATCTTGTGCGGGATGCCTCCTCCTCACAGGGGCAGCTAGCGGCGGCTGCGGGAGGTGACTTCGGGCGCGGTGGGGCGTCTCCTGCGGTTAACGGCGGCGCGAGGCTTCGGGAGGAACAGCGGGGCGGCAGA
>NW_021245721.1:0-396 GCF_002162155.2 Triticum dicoccoides | reverse complement strand
GTATGTAGATGCACTCCCCTTTCCCTCGTTGCTAGATTACTCCATAGATTGATCTTGGTGATGCGTAGAAAATTTTGAATTTCTGCTACGTTCCCCATCAATGGTATCATGAGCTAGGTCTATGCGTAGTTTCAATGCACGAGTAGAACACAAGTTGTTGTGGGCATTGATTTTGTTCAATATGCTTACCGTTACTACTCCAATCTTGTTTCGATGGTATTGTGGGATGAAGCGGGCCGGACCGACCTTACACGTACACTTACGTGAGACAGGTTCCACCGACTGACATGCACTAATTGCATAAGGTGGCTAGCGGGTTCCAGTCTCTCCCACTTTAGTCGGATCGGATTCGATGAAAAGGGTCCTTATGAAGGGTAAATAGCAATTGACATATCA
>NW_021245720.1:0-1749 GCF_002162155.2 Triticum dicoccoides | reverse complement strand
CCTCTCTGTAAGCCCCCCACCCCTCCTCTCTCTCTGCATTTTAATTAGTAGATGTTATAGCAAAAATTAGTTAGGGCAAAAAGATGTTAAGTAGTAGATGTTAGAGCAAAAATTAGTTTAGAGCAAAAAATTAGTTTAGAACAAAAAATTTAGTTTTGAGCAAAAGATGTTAAGTAGTAGATGTTAAGAGCAAAAATTAGTTTAGAGCGAAAAATTTGGTTTACAAAAAAAGTTAGTTAGGGCAGTAGGGTTTAATTAGGGTTTTTGTTTTCTTAGATTTTTTAAAGAAAAAAATGAAGAAAATGTTGTAGCAGTGCTGCTAGTAGTATATAGTGATACTAGTAGATGTTAATTAGGTTAGGGAAGTAGTGGTACTAGTAGATGTTAATTAGATGCTTTTTAGTTAGGGCAGTAGGGTTTTGCTAGATTAATTAGGTTAGAAGTGCTGCTAGTAGTTGTGGTACAGTAGGTTGATTAGGTGAAGTTAAATGAATAACCTAAATGAATGAAATTAGTAGTTATCTATTTTTTTTCTATCATCATTATAGAGCACTAAAGTAAACTGAATTTTGTTCTATTAGTAGTTAAATGAATTTTCTTCTACACTTAGTTTTTGAATTAGCTTGTGAAATTTGAACATGTGGTTGCTCGTGTATATTTGGACATGTGTTGGGGTGTCGAAGATGGATATTTGAACACCGTTTCCAGGGAATGAAGCCGAGTGGCATATGTTTTGCCAGAATATTGATTCATTTCTGTTCCGGCAAATTTCAGGTTCTCGATTTGTCCACTTTTTAGCAAAAGTCATGCCGAAATTTTCCACGAATTTTGGCATGACTTATGCTACAAACTAGGACATATCAAGTGCCCGGGATTTGCCGCACCAGGAAGGAGTCAATGTTCCTGCAAAGCATAGGCCTTTTTTATGTCATTAATCATTTTATTAGGTCTAGAATTAATTGACTAGATTTAATCGTAAGAAGACAAGGGACGGCAGGCCGCCTTCAGCCATAAGACCGACTTCTGCTGCATCCAGCAACCGAGTGATTCTCTTAATGATGGATTCTATGTCCTACACCACATGCTGGAGTACAGACAGGATCATCAGAATCATCGCATGTCACCTAGATTCGGTGATGCCCATATTCTGCAATGGGCAAAGGACTTAGGAGATATCGAGGATCATCGACTTCGAGCTGAGTTCTATCACATCCAATGCGAACTTTCCCAAATCATCATGAAGAAAAGGTCATCAAAAAAACAGGGATGTTCTACGAAGAAGGACAAATGTCGCAGGATGACGTCCGTACACGCGTAGCCTCTCAGCGTCTCGAGCTGCAGCCTTTCACTAAGCTCGGGGACTATCTTCCTGACATGGATGGATGGCACAACATGTAGTGATTGTCGATATATGATAATGTGACTGTTTAGTCCATACTTTCTGTATGACAAAACTTTGAGTTATGCACGACGAAACTTTATTTGTGATGTAATTAAACCGTCCTCCTCGACTAGTGAAGATCACTCTAGTTAGGGCATTTTGGGTACGATAAACTTTGTTATTTATGCTTATGATATGTTGCTTCTATTTTTGCCAAGTCTGTCTCTTTCTGTTGCTCAACTATATATATTGCATATCAACGACTCATGTGATGATGCAGGTGCATAGATCATCAATGGCGAAGAAGTGCTACGCTAGGAGTATACAACGAGTGGCCGGAGTGTCAGGCCCAGGTGTACCGGTTTCCG
>NW_021245719.1:0-1611 GCF_002162155.2 Triticum dicoccoides | reverse complement strand
CGGTCGATGAAAAACAAGGCAAATGCCGCAAGAAAGACGCAGTTCCATAGGCTGGGTCCAGGTGGCTACGCGGTGGGATTGCCTAAGTGGGATAAGTCTGAGAAAGAGATGGAGGATGCAGGGGTCACTCTGATTACTAGGAGATGGCCCCCCAGGTGCAGAACTTGGTTCTATGCGCATGGGGGGCGTTGGACCCGAAGACAGGCCTGGTTTCGAAGAAGGCAAGTCTAAAAGGAGCCGAACAAAAGATAATTGACGCAATAGAAGAAGCTCGAGCAGGGTATTCACGCCCAACAGAGAGAACGACGAGCTTACGCGCGCCCTGGGAAATCCTGAACACCTGGGAAGAACACGAGGCATGGGCGTTATTCCCTGGTATGAGGGCTTTTCGGACTGGAATGAGGACTACAGGTCCTGTGCAAGAAAGAAGATGGAGGAGGAGAAGAAGAGGAAGCTGGAGGAGGAGCAGAGGAAGCAGGACGCAGAACGTCTTCAAGGCCTAGAAGCAAGGCACGCGGACCTGGCACTCAAATTCCAGCAGCAGCAGCAGCAGATCGACTCACTTAGCCAGGAAAGGGGGTCTCAGCAGCGGCATCAGCAAGCGAATGATCTTCCATCATTGGATAGCACCGTCCCATCCATGCCGAGAAGCAGCGTTGGTTCTGCCCCGGGAGACACACTACTGGATACATACCCTGTGGATGACATCATAGAGAACACTAACTGTGAGCTACACTCCAAAATGAAGAACATATCCATGAAGGTGGCGGATGGCGTTGCTTTTCCAGTGAACCCCGAAGCAACCTACCATTGCATCCCGATTACAGAGGGCTATGCTCGTGTCATGGTTGATGAAGTGGTGCAGCCATATTCGGGGCTAACGCTTGACATTCCTGGAGGTGAAGACGAGCGCACACTGGGACAGGCCATACATCGTATCATCCTATGGAGAAAGGATTGCATCATCTTTCGAAGTCCACCGACACCGCGTCGTCTGCCGACTCCTCGAAGTCCGCCATCGAGTGAGCAGACTCCCGCTCCTCCAAGTCCATGAACGCGTGAGACGACTCCTCCTCGAAGTCCGCCATCGAGTCCAAGTCCCCGAATGCGTGAGCTGACTCCTCTGGTTTCAAGTCCGGCACAGCGTCATGCCACTTCTCCGGTTTCAAGTCCGGCACCGTGTCAGGCCACACCTCCTGCTTCAAGTCCGGCACATCGTCAGGCCACTTCTCCTAGTCCAACTCCACGTCAGCCGTCTCTGCCGTCTCAGCAATCGCAGAAGAGACACGCCGCAGCTTTGGTGCGTAGCGGTACGAGTCGAGGTAGTTCAGGAAGTACAGGCAGAGACAAGCGATATAAATATGGTCCAAGCCTCGCTCCTCTTCCTCAGAGGCCTTACGACATGACCGAGGAGCAAAACACAGCCATAGTGCAGGCCCAAGTGGACACCCATTTTGGACCAAAACCGGCACCGCCGCCAAAGGAGAAAGTGCCTGAGAAAATGATTAACCACTTCATTCATATGGCTAGAGCACCAGCTCCCAAGCTTGTTGACTCGGACTATGAGCGTCAAATCAGGAAGCTACATCGAGCACGGCTATGGAAGGAAGC
>NW_021245718.1:0-960 GCF_002162155.2 Triticum dicoccoides | reverse complement strand
GTTGGAATGTATGCTTTGATGATGATCAAAGATTTTGGGTTTGTACAAAGTTTATGAGAAACTTGTATTTCCAAAGAAGTGAGTGGGAGCACTATAGAATTTCTGATGAATACATGTTGATCAGAAATGATGTAGAATTTCTGGAAAGCATATAGGGTTATTTTGAAAGTGTTTTTCAATAGAAAGCCTGGATTAAGCTACTTGAACATTGAGCATCAAGATCTATAAGGATAGATCAAAATGCTTAATAATACTTTCAAATGAGCATATACCTTGACATGATCTTGAAGGTGTTCAAGATGGACCAGTCAAAGAAGGAGTTCTTGCCTGAGTTGTAAGGTACGAAGTTAAGACTTAAAGCTCGACCACGGCAGAATAGAGAGAAAGGACGAAGGTCGTCCCCTATGCTTAAGACGTAGGCTCTTCAGTATGCTATGTTGTGTACCGCACCTGAAGTGTGCCTTGCCATGAGTCAGTCAAGGGGTACAAGAGTGATCCAAGAATGGCTCACAGGATAGCGGTCAAAGTTATCCTTAGTAACTAGTGGACTAAGGAATTTTCTCGATTATGGAGGTGGTAAAAGAGTTCGTCGTAAAGGTTACGTCGATGCAAGCTTAACACCTATCCGGATAGCTCTGAGTAGAGAGACCGGATACATATAATGGAGCAATAATTTAGAATAGCTCAAAGTAGAACAGTTATTTGGAATAGCTCCAAATAGAGCGTGGTAGCTGCATCTAGGAGATGACATAGAGATTTGTAAAGCACACACGGATCTGAAAGGTTCAGACCCGTTGACTAAAACCTCTCTCACAAGCAACATGATCAAACATAAAACTCATTGAGTGTTAATCACATAGTGATGTGAACTAGACTACTGACTCTAGTAAACTCTTGGGTATTAGTCACATGGCGATGTGACCTGTGAGTGTTAATCACATGGCGATGTGAACTGGATTA
>NW_021245717.1:0-711 GCF_002162155.2 Triticum dicoccoides | reverse complement strand
TTTTTTTGAATAATAATTTCTCTTGAGAGCTCATGATTGGGGCATGAATACAACATTGACTTAAGCCTCCCCCAAGCTTGAGCGATACTTTCTCCTTCGCGAGGCCAAAAATTATATATATAATTACGATCACCATGAACCAGATGCATAGGATAAAACTTCTGATGAAATTCCGATTTCAATCGGTTATAGTTCCATGACCCAATACCATCACATAGCCTAAACCATGCCCATGCCTTTCCCTTCAAAGATAAAGGGAAGACCTTATTCTTGATAACATACTCAGGCATACCTGCAAGCTTAAATAATCCACAAACTTCACCACATAGATTGGGTGCATATCGGGATGTAATGTTCCATCTCCTGTATAGGGATTAGCTAGCAGTTTCTCTATCATACCCAAAGGAATTTCAAAGTGAATATTTTCAGTAGATTCAGTAGGTTGAGGAGCAACTCTTTGCTCTTATAGTCGAGGTGAAGATACCCTGAACAAGCCCCTCAAAGGATTTTTTTCCATAGTAACAAGTGATAGTAAATTTCATCACACTATATAAATTTTTCCTTACCAAATTCCACCTACCAAAGGCGCTTCACTCCCCGGAAACGGCGCCAGAAAAGAGTCTTGATGACCCACAAGTATAGGGGATCTATCATAGTCCTTTCGGTAAGGAAGAGTGTCGAACTAAATGAGGAGTAGAAGGAAATGACAAG
>NW_021245716.1:0-1050 GCF_002162155.2 Triticum dicoccoides | reverse complement strand
GACACGTTCGATGCTGGGTCATGGATGCCTGTCCCTGTAAGTCTGTGTCACTTTGGGTTTACGACTAGCCATGTCAGCCCGGGCTCCTTATCATATGGATGCTAGCGACACTGTCATATACGTGTGCCAAAAGGCGCAAACGGTCCCGGGCAAAGGTAAGGCGACACCCGTGGGAATACCGTGTGTGAGGCCGCAAAGTGATATGAGGTGTTACCGGCTAGATCAATGTGACATCGAGTCAGGGTCCTGACAGCGTTGGTATCAGAGCTTGACTGCCTGTAGGATTACCAAGCCAAACTGGTCGAAGTCGAGTCTAGAAATTCTTTAGTTATATAAGGGAATTGATTGTGGGATGGAACGTAAGGCTCTTTTACTCCTTATACCTCATGCCCTTCTGATCTGAGTCATCTTATCTTTCCTACGGGGTTAAGGAACTAGGTCTTCTCATCTATCTATCAGGATCACGTGTTACTAATCCGTAGATTTATAAATTGTTGGATTTAAGTCTCAGTTCAGTTCCTACTACTTCCGTATGTTAATTGTTGATCTCGGAACCTTGATATTGTGCTTCTGAGTGGTTATGCCACCATTTTTGTGATTGTCTCAAATCTTTTTGAGCAATTATAGCCGTTATGCTGTCCGAGTCATCCCAGGTTTCTAAATAGTCCGATGCATTTGCAAATCCCTTCCTTCTGTTTCCGATGTTCCCATGGGCCAGATTAACCACACTAATCGGTGTGTTGAGGTAATTATTGCCTCGACATATAGGTTGGAATTATTATTATGACCCTAAGTGCTTAGGGGATCATCTAGTGGTCTAGCCATGATTTGTGTCCTAGTGTGAAGATTCTGGCCTTTATTCTCGGAAGCATCCCGTGATGCTACTTAGTAGTAGGTATTCTACTCCTGGGTTCTGAACCCGAGATTCACTCTACCTACTTCATGTTGATAGTAATTGCTAGTGCCTTTAGGATATTAGTAACCTTTGCGATAGTCCTTGAAGTCCGTGGTATCTTCTTCTTCCAAATACCATGAACTACTTATGGCAGA
>NW_021245715.1:0-474 GCF_002162155.2 Triticum dicoccoides | reverse complement strand
TGGGTCATGTAATATCTGGTACAGGTATTGCTGTTAACCCTGAGCGAGTTCAAGCCGTCCTTAATTGGACTCCACCTGAATCGGTCAAGCAAGTTCGGAGTTTTCTGGGCTTAGCGAGCTATTGTCGTCGCTTTGTCGAAAACTTCTCCAAAGTTGCCAAACCTCTAACCGAACTCCTCAAGAAAGATAAGAAGTTTGAATGGACTCCACAATGTGAGCACAGCTTTCAGGAACTGAAAAGACGCCTGACTTCTGCTCCCGTTCTGGTACCGCCAGACTTCTCTAAGGACTTTGTTATCTACTGCGACGCCTCGCGACAAGGACTAGGTTGCATTCTCATGCAAGATCGACACGTAATTGCCTACGCTTCACGGCAATTGCACCCACATGAGGAGAATTATCCTACGCATGATCTAGATCTTGCAGCCGTAGTCTATGCACTTAAGACCTGGCGACATTACCTCCTCGGTAACC
>NW_021245714.1:0-464 GCF_002162155.2 Triticum dicoccoides | reverse complement strand
TCATCAGCATATATTATTCTCTGGCTAAAGTTTCTTTTAAGGAGATCATTTGGTTCTTTAGCACTTTGTAGTTACTAAGTGCTTTTCCTATCCTTTATATACTTCACACCGAAGCTCATTGAACACTTCTATTTCCAAAAAAAAGGGGTTAATTTCTGCCATCTAGCTTCCCGATACAGATAATTGGTTAGTTCACATACAAAGAAAAATAAATGTATAACTTTTTCAATAGCGATCGGACATATTAATGAATATGTAATTTCTACACTCTTCTCAGATGACAAGGTTCTTATTTATTCCAGATGAACGTACAATCATTGACAACCAAATGTAAAGCTATATACAACACTTTAATCTGCCTTTTATTGAGATTTTCTCTTACACATGCCACAGTTCCCCCCATCATCATATCTGATTCGGACTCCATCGCTGCTACCTCATCAATCTCTCTCCCAGGTGGAGGC
>NW_021245713.1:0-434 GCF_002162155.2 Triticum dicoccoides | reverse complement strand
AGATTGTGTGATGCATATCATATAATCATGCCCACAGATACTTGAGGTGACAATGTAGTATCTAGGTGACATTAGGGTTTTGGTTAATTTGTGTCTTAAGGTGTTATTCTAGTACGAACTCTTGAATAGATCGATCCGAAAGAATAACTTTGAGGTGGTTTCTTACCCTACCATAATCTCTTAGTTTGTTCTCCTCTATTAGTGGCTTTGGAGTGACTCTTTGTTGCATGTTGAGGGATTGTTATATGATCTATCTATGTTATTATTGTTGAGAGAACTTGCACTAGTGAAAGTATGAACCCTAGGCCTTGTTTCCTATTATTGCAATACCGTTTACGCTCACTTTTATCATTAGTTACCTTGCTGTTTTTATAATTTCAGATTACAAAAACCTATATCTACCATCCATATTGCACTTGTATCACCATCTCTTC
>NW_021245712.1:0-888 GCF_002162155.2 Triticum dicoccoides | reverse complement strand
GAGTTGCATAATCTCATAGTCATAGGAACATGTATAAGTCATGAAGAAAGCAATAGCAACATACTAAACGATCGGGTGCTAAGCTAATGGAATGGGTCATGTCAATCAGATCATTCTACTAATGATGTGACCTCGTTAATCAAATAACAACTCTTTGTTCATGGTCAGCAAACATAACCATCTTTGATTAACGAGCTAGTCAAGTAGAGGCATACTAGTGACACTTTGTTTGTCTATGTATTCACACATGTATTATGTTTCCGGTTAATACAATTCTAGCATGAATAATAAACATTTATCATGATTATAAGGAAATAAATAATAACTTTATTATTGCCTCCAAGGCATATTTGCTTCAGTGGCCCTGCTGATGCCTTCGGCAAGGGTCTTGCCGGGGGCCCGGCAAGGGTCTTGCCGTGGCGTTGCAGTTGTCCCCTGTTGGAAATATGCCCTAGAGGCAATAATAAAAGTATTATTATTATATTTCCTTGTTCATGATAATTGTCTTTTATTCATGCTATAACTGTATTATCCGGAAATCGTAATACACGTGTGAATACATAGACCACAATATGTCCCTAGTGAGCCTCTAGTTGACTAGCTCATTGTGATCAACAGATAGTCATGGTTTCCTGGCTATGGACATTGGATGTCGTTGATAACGGGATCACATCATTAGGAGAATGATGTGATGGACAAGACCCAATCCTAAGCATAGCACAAAGATCGTGTAGTTCGTTTGCTAGAGCTTTGCCAATGTCAAGTATCTCTTCCTTTGACCATGAGATCGTGTAACTCCTGGATACCGTAGGAGTGCTTTGGGTGTATCAAACGTCACAACGTAACTGGGTGACTATAAAGGTGCACTACAGGTATCTCCGAAAGTAT
>NW_021245711.1:0-546 GCF_002162155.2 Triticum dicoccoides | reverse complement strand
ACCATTTGGTCAATTGTGAATAAAATATGGCCTAGTATTTTAGAAAGTTTATTTGGTCCAATTTTGCAACAAATATATGGTAGGTCCTTCACAAAAAGAACTCAATCCAAGCACTCGGAAAATGGAAAATGAATTTTCCGTGCAAAGAAAATAAAAAGTCCCTTAGGCAACATTGTTTGCCATTCCAATATGCACCCTTCTGCACAATATGAGATCATTTGAACAAACTATGCCATGAATGTGGCCACAAGATTGATCATTTGGCTTGAAAGCCACTGATCTCCACACGTGATAGCTCGTTTATGAGAACACTTTTTTAAAATAATTTCCGTATTACAAGTTTTTTATTTTTCCTGGGAACTTGGCCACATATAAGGACACAATGCAAAGGTTTCCCAATTTTTTGATTTTTATGAATTTTTTATGCCCGTTTCAAAATGCGGTCAAAACAGCGGGAATGGCCGTTCCTAGCTAGTGGTTGAATCTTGGAATTTTTTTGGTGTTTCTATGATTAATTAGATACTTTTGTACCTATAAATGATTTTT
>NW_021245710.1:0-582 GCF_002162155.2 Triticum dicoccoides | reverse complement strand
CTTAACAATGTGATCTGTCTCAGCTTGCTTCGTTTTGAAATCCACCAAATATTTAATGGTTGTCTTGAGTACTGCTTGTGATTGTGCTATTTGCTTCCTCAACATGTCAACTTCATCTCTAAGTGCAGAAGCAGAATCTCTTTCTACCAGTAGTTTGGCCTCTAGAGCATCAGCAGTTAGCAATTCATGATGCACGATTGGGCCGGTGCACTGTTGTGGGATGATACAACATCCATGGGGACCTTGCTCTCTGATCTTAGGCAAACCTGTTTTGCCATTAAAGTTTAGATTGGATTCCGAAAAGTTGAAGTTAGCAAAACATCTCAACTGGAAGTTATAACAGCAAACAAGTTAAACAAACAAGGAATTAAAGTGTTTCAATTGGATGCTGAAAAGTAGTTATTAACATCATTGTAACTGGTTGCGGCAGCAAAGCAGTTAAACAAACAAGTTTTGCAAAAGTTACCTGTTGTGGCATTGGAGTTTCTCTTGGATCCTAACAAGTTGAGTAGCAAGTAATGTGATTAGAGCAACCGATTGCAGAAACAAAGCAGTTAAACAAACAAGTTTTGCAAAAGGAAC
>NW_021245709.1:0-827 GCF_002162155.2 Triticum dicoccoides | reverse complement strand
GAGAGCGCCCAAGAAGGACAACGAGCTAATGTAACATGAGGGACCGTTGTTGGAAATATTCCCTAGAGGCAATGATAAATTGGTTATTATCATATTTCCTTGTTCATGATAATCGTTTATTATCCATGCTAGAATTTTATTGATCGGAAACTCAGATACATGTGTGGATACATAGACAACAACGTGTCCCTAGTAAGCCTCTACCGGACTAGCACGTTGATCAAAGATGGCTATGGTTTCCTAGCCATGGACATGCGTTACCATTTGATAACGGGATCACATCATTAGGAGAATGATGTGATAGACAAGACCCAAACTATGAATGTAGCATATGATCATATCAAGTTTATTGCTATCGCTTTTCTACATGTCAAGCATATGTTCCTATGACCATGAGATCATGCAACTCACTGACATCGGAGGAGTGCCTTGTGTGTACCAAACGTCGCAACGTAACTGGGTGACTATAAAGGTGCTCTACAGGTATCTCGGAGGGTGTCTGTTGAGTTGGCATGGATCAAGACTGGGATTTGTCACTCCGTATGACGGAGAGGTATCTCAGGCCCAGTCGATAATACAACATCACAATAAGCTTGCAAGCAATATGACCAATGAGTTAGTCACAGGATCTTGTATTCTAGAACGAGTAAGAGACTTGTCGGTAACAAGATTGAACTACGTATGGAGATACCGACGATCGAATCTCGGGCAAGTAACATAACGATAGACAAAGGGAACTACATATGGGATTAGCTGAATCCTTGACATCAAGGTTCGACCGATAAGATCTTCGTAGAATATGTAGGAACCAATATGGGCATCCAGGT
>NW_021245708.1:0-1466 GCF_002162155.2 Triticum dicoccoides | reverse complement strand
GGGCTGTAGCGGGCTAACAGGACTCCGGTATTCATCGCGTGACATTTCCCCGAAGGGACAGACACAGGAACGAAGAAGGACACATGCCGGCCAGCCTAAGCGTTCCGGAGCAGTAGCAAGCTACCATGGCTCGGTGGAAACACTAGGAGACATTTCCCGGTAAGAGAGGCTACTAAAGATAAACAACTAGATAGTCAGATCCCACACATACCAAGCATTTCAATAACATACACACAATATGCTCGATATGTGCAATACAACATGGCATCACAAAATGACTCTACGACTCAAGTAGTTTATTCAATAGGCTCCAAGGAGCGAGACATTACAAGCATGGGTCTCATGACCCAACAATCAGAGCATACAAGTCAAAGCACAAGCGGAAGCTATCATGTCTGAGTACAGACATCTATAAATGAAAAAGGCTGAGAAGCCTGACTATCTACCAAATCCTGCCGAGGCACAAGATCGTAGCTGAGGTAACAAGCTAAACGTCGAAGACCACGCGGGAATACTAGTGAGACTGAAGTCTCTCTGCAAAAACATAAAATAGGCAAACGTGAGTACAAATGTACCCAGCAAGACTTACATCAGAACTATCTACATATGCATCATTATCAACAAAGGGGTGGTGGGGTTTAACTGCAGCAAGCCAGCTTTGACTCGGTGGCTATCCTAAACTACGACTGCAATGTAACTCTTTGAGGTGGCGCACACGAGTCCACATATTCACCATATCAATACACCACTATGGATCCGCTCCCGTCTCCCTACGAGAACGCCATCCATAGCACTCACGCTTATCTTGCGCATTTTAAAGTATCCACTTTCACTTGTCTATGAACTGATATAAGCAACCCAGAAGTCCTTTTCCGCGGACACGGCTATTCGAATAGATGATGTTAACCCTGCAGGGGTGTACTTCTTCATACATGTAAACCTGGCTCTAGAGGCCATGTAGGAGTACATGGTGGGTTGTCTCATTGTAGCCGTCCTCAGGAACTGAGTTCTGTGTTTGTGATCCATGATTCAGTTACTACCATACATTGGGCCCTGAAATATGACCCCGCTCGACTTCTTATTCACCCTAGTCCTCTGTCCAGGAGTTGCAAGTAGTTTCTGGTGTTTGTAGCTTACTGGAGGCCGTGGACAGCGCTGACCGTAGGGGTGGGCTGTGATGCGGTAGGTACGTGGCACGGTGTACCGGATGCCGTTTGGTATCTCGGGAACCCTGTTCACATCGTTTGGGGCTGTGAGCGAAACTCCGGCCGGATCTCCTCATGGATGGAACCCGAATAGGCGATAAACCTGGACTAGAGACTTGAGTGTTTAGGTAGGTCGTGGTCTACACCCACGTCGGCTTTCGCTTGAAGTCTGCCGAGCACATGTCGTGTGCAGACGCTAAGTGGTGGAAACATGTATGAAGAAGTACACCCCTGCAGGGTTAACATCATCTATTCGAATAG
>NW_021245707.1:0-998 GCF_002162155.2 Triticum dicoccoides | reverse complement strand
CCTAAAGGGGGAAGGCACCTCCGAGGTGCCTTGGGGAGGATGGACTCCTCCCCCCTCCTTAGCCGCACCCCTTCCTTGGAGGAGGGGGCAAGGCTGCGCCTCCCCCCTCTCCCCTGCCCCTATATATAGTGGAGGGGAGGGAGGGCATCCATACCTGAGCCCTTGGCGCCTCCCTCCCTCCCGTGACACCTCCTCCTCTCCCGTAGGTGCTTGGCGAAGCCCTGCAGGATTGCCACGCTCCTCCATCACCACCACACCGTTGTGCTGCTGCTGGATGGAGTCTTCCTCAACCTCTCCCTCTCTCCTTGCTGGATCAAGGCGTGGGAGACATCATCGAGCTGTACGTGTGTTGAACGCGGAGGTGCCGTCCGTTCGGCACTAGGATCATCGGTGATCTGAATCACGACGAGTACGACTCCATCAACCCCGTTCACTTGAACACTTCCGCTTAGCGATCTACAAGGGTATGTAGATGCACTCTCCTTTCTACTCGTTGCTGGTCTCTCCATAGATAGATCTTGGTGATACCTAGGAAAATTTTGAATTTCTGCTACGTTCCCCAACAGTGGCATCATGAGCTAGGTCTATTGCGTAGATTCTTTGCACGAGTAGAACACAAAGTAGTTGTGGGCGTCGATATTGTTCAATATGCTTGCCGTTACTAGTCTTATCTTGATTCGACGGCATCGTGGGATGAAGCGGCCCGGACCAACCTTACACGTACGCTTACGTGAGACCGGTTCCACCGACAAACATGCACTAGTTGCATAAGGTGGCTGGCGGGTGTCTGTCTCTCCCACTTTAGTCGGATCGGATTCGATGAAAAGGGTCCTTATGAAGGGTAAATAGCAATTGGCATATCACGTTGTGGTTCATGCGTAGGTAAGAAACGTTCTTGCTAGAAACCCATAGCAGCCACGTAAAACATGCAAACAACAATTAGAGGACGTCTAACTTGTTTTTGCAGGGTATGCTATGTGATGTGATATGGCCAAAAA
>NW_021245706.1:0-627 GCF_002162155.2 Triticum dicoccoides | reverse complement strand
TTCGTAATTTTTACATGTCAGTATCAAGTTTGGGGCAAGCCGTTACAAAAAGGTCTAAATCACGTATAAATATGTATTGATAGTGTATCTGACTGACGGGCCTGCCTGTCGGGTGCCTATGTGGCAGATTTTTTGCAGAAAACCCCCTAGCTTTGTATGTAATCACATAAATGCCCATTATTTCACAGTTAAAAAGGCTGCTGAGAGGGCTAGGTTGTGCTAGCAACTCTGTGGACCAGCCTCCAGCCTCGACGACACCGTGCTTTTTAAGCCGTCGCGCCGCATTTCTAGCGACCTCGCTCGGCTGCAGCAGTTGGGTGTCCTATGCTTGCGCGATTGTGATACCGAGCCACCACTCACGGCATGCGCGATCGAGGCATCTCCTCTTCGGAGTACGAGGTCACACTACGATGCGCGTTGGACGTGCACTGCCACCATCGCCCTACGTTTTGGAGTGCCGTTCCGCGAGCCTGGCCGCATTATCCACTGTCGTCATCGTCAAGGATGCTCGATGTGCCTCTGCCAAACTTTGATGAGTAAAAACGAGAGTTGTAAAAGAATCCAACCGGGATCAATTTCATTGATGATCAGTCTTTATATACAACTGGAGGGGACGCAAAAGTCGTC
>NW_021245705.1:0-754 GCF_002162155.2 Triticum dicoccoides | reverse complement strand
GAGAATAACAACTTGACCTTGCCTGGGTATTCCAAAAAAAAGTATAGCTGGGCTAGCCATTTTCAGCTTGAAAAAAATTTAATATCTGGGCTGGATATCTGGCCTGGGCTAGATGGGCCACAGCCCGCCCAGTTAATACCTGCAACGATGTTTTCATTGTTGTTCAGAGGAGAAAAATTAATATCTGTGGTAAACATTGAAAAACTCTGAAATGCTCACACCTCAAAAACACAAATAATGCTCGAGCTGCTTGGTCCGCGCCATCCTCGCTGGTGCATTGCACCATGACCATCGGCGAGGCCCATGCTCAATATATGGACAGAGTGAGGCAGATGCGTGAGGAGAAGTTCCAGGAGGCGCAGGCCGATGCCACCTACAACCACCATCTCCTCCAGGAGCACCTGCAGGCGGAGGAGCAGATCGCCGCGGAGCGGGCAGACCAAGAGGCGTTGCTCGACTCGTACCGCTCCGCCCGCAAGGGCCGCTTCGAGCGCTGGCGGTACCGCATGCGGGCGGCGGAGGCTGCGGCCACTTACAAAGAGGCTAGCAAAAAGGGCGATGAAGCGGGCCAGGCACTGTTTGTTGAGACCGAGGACGAGGCAGAGGACAATGCCGGCTTCGACAAGTCCCCGCTCTGCTGGTGTCGATGATGCCCTGCTCCATCAACGTCCCGCGGCACCAACAACGAGGCAGAGGACACCGCCGGCTCCGCCGACGCCCCGCCCCACCAACAACGAGGCAGAGGACATCGCCA
>NW_021245704.1:0-3262 GCF_002162155.2 Triticum dicoccoides | reverse complement strand
GAAAGTTGGCTCGACGGGGTCTTCTTTGTCTTCGGCATCCTCCGGAGTGTTGTTGTCTCATGTGCTGGTATTGATGTCTTTTCCACGGTGTGACTTAGAGCGGCGCCGCTGACGTCGGTGCTTTGGTTGTATCTCAGGAGGATTATCCTCAACCAGATCTTCTTTATCATCGCCGTTACCCTCTTTCGGTGTGTCCACCATGTACACGTCATATGAAGAGGTGGCCTTCTAGCGTCCGGTAAGCGGCAGGTTTTCGGCCTGCTCCTCTCCGGCATCGTCGTCCATACCGTCGATGTCTTCGGAGCCGTAGTCGAGCATGTCAGTTAAGTCCTCGACAGTGGCTATGAAGTGGGTGGTGGGTGGGACGTAAAATTCCCTGCTCTCAGCCCCTAGTCCGAGCTGGGCATAGTTCGGATATTGCTCCTCTATAATGATGAGGGATCGCATCGAGTTCATAGCCTCGCTTAAAGGCGAGGTTTGAATAGGGAGAAGGAAACCCATGGAGTACGGCGGGAGGGAAACTCCTTGGCCGGGCTCACATGATGCTGACTCCGAGGGTTCGGAGCCAGTGTCCGGAGAAGAGTCTGGCTTCATGATGGTTGCCAGCGACACTACTTCCTCTGGTTCTCCCGTGCTGGGCTTAGCGGCCGCAGATAGTCCGACGGACTCAGTAATCCCGTCTTCGGACCTGGTGATAAACTCTGGATCTAAGGACAGAGCGGAGGTAGGGGTCATGAACCCTAGGAAGATCAAGTCTCATCGTATATCAGCGACATAGTCTAGATTTCCAAAACTAATCTGGTGACCTGGGGCGTAGCTGTCAATCTGCTCTAGATGGTCAAGCGAGTTGGCCTGCAGTGCGAAGCCGCCGAACACAAAGATCTGACCGGGGAGGAAAACCTCCCCCAGGGCAGCATTGTTGTAGATGATTGATGGAGCCATCGAACCTTCTGGTGACGACGCAGCGGAACTCTCAATGAAAGCACCAATGTCGATGTCAAAACCGACGGATCTCGGGTAGGGGGTCCCGAACTATGCGCTAGGGTCGATGGTAACAAGAGACAGGGGGCACGATGTTTACCCAGGTTCGGGCCCTCTTAATGGAGGTAATACCCTACTTCCTGCTTGATTGATCTTGAGGAATATGAGGATTACAAGAGTTGATCTACCACGAGATCGTAATGGCTAAACCCTAGATATCTAGCATGTATGTTCGTGATTGCCTCTATGGACTAAACCCTCCGGTTTATATAGACACCGTAGGGGCCTATGGTTGTACAGAGTCGGTTTACAAAGGAAGGAATCTACCTATCCGAATGCCAAGCTTGCCATCCATGCAAAGGAGAGTCCCATTCGGACACGGGAGGAAGTCTTTTGTCTTGTATCTTCATAGCCCATTAGTCCGGCCCATGTTACATAGTCCGGACGCCCAAGGACCCCTTAATCCAGGACTCCCTCACCAACACTCCACTCCCTCTCACAGATTTGGCTATGGTGGAAAGATGATTTGAGTGGAAAGCAACTTGGGGAAGGCTAGAGATTAAGATTCTTGTGCTTGGATTGGAATGTCTTGGTCTCAACACATGAGTAGGTGGTTCTCACTCAGAAAATGAGTAGTGGAAGTGTATGCACGTTCTGATGGCTCTCTCTCAGATGGAGAGGAGGGTGGAGGGGTATATATAGCCTCCACACAAAATCTAACCGTTACACACAATTGAGCCAACTCGGTCAGACCGAGCATATGAACTCGGTGAGACCGATCCAGTTCAAAATGTGAACGTTAGGCTTTTCGGTGGGACCGACATGATCAACTCGGTGAGACCGATGAGCTAGGGTTAGGGCAAACCTCATCTCGGTTTGATCGATTACGTGAACTTGGTGAGACCAATTTCTGTAATAGGCAAACTCGGTGGGACCGATCGCTCGTTTCTTTGATACCGAACGTTATGAAAGGGAAATGGATAGTCTGCACTGCGAACTCGGCGGGACCGATCGCTCATTTCGATGAGACCAAAATGTTACAAAGGGAAATAGAGAGTTTGCAATCCCATCTCGGTGAGACCGAGATCCCTATCGGTGTGACCGAACTGATTAGGGTTTCTGGCTATGGTTATGTCAAGTGAACTCGGTGGCGCCGGATGGAACAAATCGGTGGGGCCGACTTTGACTTTAGGTTTTGGACATATTTGGATTTGAGAAAGTGGCTGAGGGTTTTGGAGCATATCACTAAGCAATTTGAGCAAGTAGACCATTAAGCAACACCTCATCCCCTTTTAATTTTATTGGCTTTTCCTATGGACTCAATGTGATCTTGGATCACTAAAATAGAAATGAAGAGTCTTGAGCTTTTGCCAATGTTTGTCCTTAGCATTTTGAGGGGTCCACATCTCTAGTCCATGCCATGCCAATCATTGAACTTTCTGAAATATTCAACTTGAATGGATATTAGTTCAATGAGCTATATGTTGTTATGAATTACCAACATCACCCAGGGAATAGTTGCACTTTCAATCCCCCCTTTTTGGTAATTGATGACAAATGATAATAAGAATGAAATATATCGTCTCTTTGAGAAGTATGTGATAAGCAAGATCTCCCCCTAAATTTGTGCATCATTTAAAATTTGCTTTTGAATAAAAATGCACAATCGGTTAGGATCATGGGTTACTCTTCCATGTCACATACATATTGGTGGAGCGCTCAAAATGAGAGAATATATATAGCATGCACTTATCACCAAGACAAATATGATAGATCATACACAAGTAATAGGATATCATCATTTAAGAAAACACATTAAAGCATAGTATGATCAATCACATGATCACATGAGTATCTCACACACAAGCACAAACATTGTAGAAAACACATAAGCAAATAAGTAGTAAGAGAGACCAATAAAAAGCAAAACACACACTCTCTCTCTCTAAGCCTATGATCTATACACTTTCTCCCTGTCGGTGTCAAAACTGGCGGATCTCGGGTAGGGGGTCCCGAACTGTGCGTCTAGGCCGGATGGTAACAGGAGACAAGGGACACGATGTTTTTTACCCAGGTTCGGGCCCTCTCGATGGAGGTAATACCCTACTCCTGCTTGATTAATATTGATGATATGGGTAGTACAAGAGTAGATCTACCACGAGATCAAGGAGGCTAAACCCTAGAAGCTAGCCTATGGTATGATTGTTGTGTATGGAGTTGATTGCCTATGGACTACAACCCTCCGGTTTATATAGACACCAGATAGGGTTAGGGTTACACA
>NW_021245703.1:0-898 GCF_002162155.2 Triticum dicoccoides | reverse complement strand
CATTTACTTGTCTATGAACTGTATAGGCAACCAAGTAGTCCTTTACCGCGGACGCGGCTATTCGAATAGATCATGTTAACCCTGCAGGGGGTACTTCTTCATACACGCTCTCACCACTTACCGTCGTTTACACGACATGTACTCGGCAACCTTCAAGCGGAAGCCCAACGTGGGTGTCGGCCACGACCTACCTAATCACCTAAGCCTCCAGTCCAGGTTTATCGCCTATTCAGGTTCCATCCGCAGGGAGTCCGGCCGAGGTTTCCCATACGGCCCCGAACAATGTGAACAGGGTTCCCGAGATACCTAACGGGTATTCGGTACACCCGGCCACGTACCTACCGCATCACAGCCCACCCCTACGGTCAGCGCTGTCCACGGCCTCCAGTAGGCTACAAACACCAGAAACTACTTGCAACTCCTGGACGGAGAACTAGGGTGAACAAGAAGTCGAGAGGGTCCATTGGTTTCGGGCCCAATGCATGGTAGTAGCTGATTCTTAAATCACACATGCAGATCTCAGTGCTTAAGGTCGGCTTCAATGAAACAACCCACCATGTACTCCTACATGGCCTCTCATCGATACCTTTACCAAATCGTGTTCACCACACCACTCTCATTACCGACATAATCATTTCACTCTAGCCCATCACCCAGATGAACCAGACCTGACACGACTCTAAGCATAGCAGGCATAGCAAGGTAGGAACAACACATACATATGGCTCAATCAACTCCTACACATGCTAGTGGGTTTCATCTAGTTACTGTGGCAATGACAGGTCATGCAGAGGAAATGGGTTCAACTACCGTAGCACACAGCAGTTTGAATCGCGTTGTCTTAATGCAGTAAAAGAGAGCAGGAGTGAGAACATGGGATTGTATCGATATGATCAAA